>NC_069507.1:216089437-216236937 GCF_027579735.1 Bombina bombina
TAAAGTCACATTTAAAAGTAGCTTTATTGCACAACCACATACAACAAACCTATTTACCAGTGATCGTACGCTTCTTGAATGCCTACATATTTTAGAATACGAAGTTTAATTACGTGCAGTAAATAAGGTAGTATTTGTGTTTTATTTTATTAAAATCAGTGGGGGCTTTTTGATTGCTGATGCATGCTTTGAGGGTTCTATAACGTCCCAGCAACTAAAGGCATTCCTTAAAGAAACACTTTTCCGGATTTGGGCACATTGGATCATGGTACTTGGAGTTTCAGGGAGATTGCACTCCATTTGCTGGCATCAGGGAGCTGCTATTACAATCAGGGAGACTCCCTGAACTTCAGGGAGAGTTGGGATGTCTGAGAGTCCAAGTAAAATGGGTTCAGCAAGTGGCTTTTGCTTGGCCAAGTCAGTTGGGTTTCCTGTTAAGGCTTAGACAGTGAAGGGGAGAGTGTGTGGGGGGTCATACTGAGGCTGTGCAAGTTGAAAAAGAAAGGCAAAAGGGGGAACAACTTGTAAGAGGGACTTTGCCACTGGGTGGTGGTGAAAGATGAGTATATAGTGAGTTGTAGATACATCCTGAGGTAGAAGCCACACAACCATGTGTTTACAAGTCTATAAGGTCTTCAGGGACTGATGCATATGAAAATAGTGGAAATGTGTCAGCTGCACCCAAGTCTCATTGATCAGTATGCACTGGTCAAAAAATTAATTGGAGCCAATATCTCAGGGTAACAGGGCTGTACATAGGTTGGCAACAATGTCAACTTCTGTACACTTTCTGGCTCCTAATAGTTTTTATTTCTCCTAATAGCTTGTCAAAGGAATGCCCCATCCAATGTTTTGTAAAGTTCTGGGCATTTCCTGTCGGCTATGAGGGTGTGATGTCAGAGATTTGCTTCCTTTATCTCATTCCATTTTGGAACGAACCAATGTGCAAAATATTTATGACAATTCCATGCTCACCATGAATATTTATACAGCATTTCCTGGAAGTACTTTTAACTTATATAATCCTCATAACTTTCCCTCATTGAAAGAATTCAGGAAAGTGAATTCCTTTAAAGGGACATTATACACTCATTTTTTCTTTGCATAAATGTTTGGTAGATGATCTCTTTATATAGTCCATAAAGTTTTTTTAATTTTTTTTATAGTTTTGTTTATTTTTAAATAACATTGCTCTTATTTTCAGACTCCTAACCAAGCCCCAAAGTTTTATGAGAATACTGTCAGCTACCTACTCCAGCTTGCTCCTGTTTGTGTAAATGGTCTTTTTATATGCAAAAGAAGGGGGAGGGGGAGGGTCTTATTTCCCACTTGCAGTGGGCTTTCCAGCTACCTTTTCAACAGAGCTAAACTGAGAGCTTCTAAGTAAGTTTTTAAACAGTTTTATACTGGATTTTTATATCAGTATCTGTGCATCTTATTCTTTTTAGTAGTGTCTATTACATGCAGTTATATGAAAATTAGTGTATACTGTCCCTTTAAGGATGGTTGTTGGGTAATTTATTTGGTCATTCATGTTTGTTATTTTTCATCCAGTTGATAAACTGTACTTTGACACAGCATACATTGTTGTCAGCTTAGCAGACAATTCTCCTTGTTTTTATTTTAAACAATTTATTAAAATTTTAAACTGATACATTCTCTTAGGCCTCCTTTTAACAAACCCCGGACGGACACTGCAGACATCTCTGCCCCTGTCCACGCCGCATCTCGGGAATTTATCATTGCAGGCGTTGAAGCCAGGCGCTCCAAATCTGCGTTCACAGCTTCCTAAATGGAGCCCGTAGTATGAATTATAGCTGCTATTACAACTCTGGTAGGTTTTTAAAGCAAAAGAAGCACTAAACTGGAAATGAACAATGCCTTATTCACTTATTATTTGTCGAATCACCACCTGGGAACAGCCTTTTGTGATTTCCACAATAGAAGACTTTTCTGAGGTATATCAGTCTGACCTCTCCTAAAAAAAGGATAGTTTAACCCTAAAAATACCAGGCAATCCTCCTCTGACCAAGGAACGTGTCAACCACAGATATTGCTTTCTCCTTCTTTGGGCTTTGCAGTGAGGTTCAGATATATCCCTCTATGCACATTGAGGCACAGTATCTAGCCCATTGGCTGAATCTTGAAACTTTAATTCTGACTTTCATGTAACTTTAATAAATTGTTTTGTGTCACTACTGAGCAATAGTGCAACCCAAGCTATAGGTAATATCTCATATTGCATCAGTCTTCTATAGACCTTTGGCATGGCTGTGCTTTGCTTTCCCCACACACACTGAACAGAGAATCTCATGTTCTCACAATGTCCTGGCGATCACATTTTGCAATAGACTTGTTCTTAGTTTTGAAATGAAATGTTACACTTCAGAAACATGGTGTTTAGATAACAAGTTATTTATTAATAGATGAGATGCATATTGCATGTTTATTACGTTAAGAAAGCAGCTGCTTATATGATAAATGCTTTTGTGCTGGAACTTCAATATAAAAAAACTCCTTTATCACTGTTGGGATCATGAAAATACCTAAATAAGATTATTTAACATTGGTATAAATTATATACGGCAGGAGGTGTTTTTAGAATTTCATTAAATATTTCAAAATAATTGTGATTTGTAACCACAGATCATAACGAGTATAGCATTACTTGGTAGTGCTTAATAGCACAAACAATCTCTACATTCACAACGACCCCCCACCGACGCGTTTCATCACTGTGCATGACTTTGTCAGGGCATGCTTGTGCTATTAAGCGCTACCAAGTAATGCTATACTCTAGCCCTGAAACAAGTTAAATTAAATTGCGCTCAATTGAACACGTTTACTTTTAGCTCGTAATATATGCGCTACTTCTGACATGTGCAAAGACCTGCGATAAACCCCTTTTCGCTTGCGCACAACACTCATACTCTAACCCTTAGTGGGAAATTATCAACTCAAATTCAGGCTCTCCAATAACTTAAGGCTAGATTACAAGTTTTTGTCGGTAAGGCTTGTGGCTCTAACGCTCATTTTTATCCCACCGCTCACTTAAAACAATGCTGGTATTACAGGTTTTTTTAAACCTGGCATTAGCCGCAAAAAGGTGAGCGTTGAGCAAAATTTAGCTCCACAGCTCACCTCAATACCAGTGTTGTTTACGGTAGTGGTATGCTGGCTAAAGTGCTTGTGCGCGATTTCCCCATAGGAAACAATGGGGCTGAGCTGGCTGAAAAAAAATCTGCAAAAAAGCGGCGTTCAGCTCCTAACGCAGCCCCATTGTTTCCTATGAAGAAAGAAAAAATATGTCTGCACCTAACACCCTAACATGAACCCTGAGTCTAAACACCCCTAATCTTACACTTATTAACCCCTAATCTGCCGCCCCCGACATCATCGCCACCTGCATTATACTATTAATCCCTAATTTACCCCCCCACGTCGCCGACACCTACATTATAGTTATTAACCCCTAATCTGCCCCCCCAACGTTGCCGCAACTATATTAAATTAATTAACCCCTAATCTGCCGCCGCCGCCAACGTCGCCACCACTATAATAAAGTTATTAACCCCTAAACCTAAGTCTAACCCTAACACCCCCTAATTTAAATATAATTTAAATAAATCTAAATAAAATAACTACAATTAATTAAATACATTATTCCTATTTAAAACTAAATACTTACCTATTAAACAAACCATAAGATAGCTACAATATAACTAATAGTTACATTGTAGCTAGCTTATGATTTATTTTTATTTTACAGGCAACTTTGTATTTATTTTAACTAGGTACAATAGTTATTAAATAGTTATTAACTATTTAATAGCTACCTAGCTAAAATAAGTACAAAATTACCTGTAAAATAAATCCTAACCTAATTTACAATTACACCTAACACTACACTATCATTAAACTAATTTCCTAAACTACCTACAATTAATTACAATTAAATTCAATAAACTAAATTACGAAAAAAAAACACTAACACAGAAAATAAAAGAATTACAAGAATTTTAAACTAATTACAGCTAATCTAAGCCCCCTAATAAAATAAAAAAGCCCCCCCCAAATAATAAAATTCCCTACCCTATACTAAATTACAAATAGCCCTTAAAAGGGTCTTTTGCGGGGCATTGCCCCAAAGTAATCAGCTCTTTTACCTGTAAAAAAATACAATACCCCTCCAACATTACAACCCACCACCCACACACCCCTACTCTAAAACCCACCCAATACCCCCTTAAAAAAACCTAACACTACCCCATTGAAGATCACCCTACCTTAAGCCGTCTTCACCCAGCCAGGCACAAGTGGTCATCAGATCCGGCCAGAAGTCTTCATCCGATGGGGCAGAAGAGGACATCCAGACCGGCAGAAGTCTTCATCCTATCTGGGCAGAAGAGGACATCCGGACCGGCAGAAGGCTTCATCCAAGCGGCATCTTCAATCTTCATCCATCCGACGAGGAGCGACTCCATCTTGAAGACATCCGGCACGGAGCATCCTTCCAGCATGACGGACTAACGACGAATGACGGTTCCTTTAAATGACGTCATCCAAGATGGCGTCTCTCAAATTCCGATTGGCTGATGGGATTCTTTCAGCCAATCGGAATTAAGGTAGGAAAAATCTGATTGGTTGATTTAATCAGCCAATAGAATTGACCTCGCATTCTATTGGCTGATCTAATCAGCCAATCGGATTGAACTTCAATCCGATTGGCTGATTAAATCAACCAATCATATTTTTCCTACCTTAATTCTAGAAGATGCCACTTGGATGAAGCCTTCTGCCAGTCCGGATGTCCTCTTCTGCCCGGATAGGATGAAGACTTCTGCTGGTCTGGATGTCCTCTTCTGCCCCATCAGATGAAGACTTCTGGCCGGATCGGATGACCACTTGTGCCCGGCTGGGTGAAGACGGCTCAAGGTAGGGTGATCTTCAATGGGGTAGTGTTAGGTTTTTTTTAAGGGGGTATTGGGTTGGTTTTAGAGTAGGGGTGTGTGGGTGGTGGGTTGTAATGTAAAAGAGCTGATTACTTTGGGGCAATGCCCAGCAAAAGGCTCTTTTAAGGGCTATTTTAATTTAGTATAGGGTAGGGCATTTTATTATTTTTGGGGGCTTTTTTATTTTATTAGGGGGCTTAGAATAGGTGTAATTAGTTTAAAATTCTTGTAATTTTTATTTTTTCTGCAATTTAGTGTGTTTTTTTCTCTCGTAATTTAGTTTATTGAATTTAATTGTAATTAATTGTAGGTAGTTTAGGTAATTTATTTAATGATAGTGTAGCGTTAGATGTAATTGTAACTTAGGTTATTATTTATTTTACAGGTAATTTTGTACTTATTTTAGCTAGATAGTTATGAAATAGCTAATAACTATTTAATAACTATTGTACCTAGTTAAAAAAAATACAAAGTTGCCTGTGAAATAAATATTAATCCTAACATAGCTACAATGTAACTATTAGTTATATTGTAGCTATCTTAGGGTTTATTTTATCGGTAAGTATTTAGTTTTAAATAGGATTAATTTATTTAATTTTGTTAAATTTATTTCATTTAATTTAAATTATATTTAAATTAGGGGGTTAGGGTTAGGTTTAGACTTAGGTTTAGGGGTTAATACCTTTAACATAGTAGCGGCGACGTTGGGGGTGGCAGATTAGGGGTTAATAAATGTAGGTAGGTGTCGGCGATTTTAGGACAGGCAGATTAGGGTTAAATAAAATTTAACTAGTGTTTGCAAGGCGGGAGTGCGGCGGTTTAGGGGTTAATACATTTATTAAAGTGGCGGCAATGTCCGGTCGGCAGATTAGGGTTTAAAAAAATGTATTTTAGTGTTTGTGATGTGGGGGCCTCGGTTTAGGGGTTAATAGGTAGTTTATGGGTGTTAGTGTACTTTTAAGCACTTTAGTTAAGAGCTTTATGTTCCGGCGTTAGCCCATAAAACTCTTAACTACTGACTTTTAAATGCGGTAGGAGTCTGGACAGGAGAGGGTCTATCGCTCACTTCTTCCAAGACTCGTAATACCAGTGTTAGGCAAATCCCATTAAAAAGATAGGATACGCAATTGACATAAGGGGATTTGCAGTAGCCTCGAGTCGCGGAAGAAAAGTGAGTGGTAGACCCTTTCCTGCCTGACTTGTAATACCAGCTGGCATTAAAAAGCAGCATTGGGACCTCTCAACGCTGCTTTTTAAGGCTAACGCAGAACTTGTAATCTAGGTGTTAGTGAATCAAAGTTTTGAATGAGTTGTTGCTAAATGAAGATATTCTAGGTAAATAAGTGTAATCTTTTAAAAAGGGAATTTCTATAATGTGAACATTTAAATTCATTTTTTTTGTTATTGAATTATAGCCCAAGTTTCACTTTGTCTAAAACTCCAGCTCCAAATTTTCTCTTTTGTGGAACACTCTCTGACTGCTACTGAGCGCTCAACACAAACTGTAAAACTGGAACAATAATTTTTAACTAACATAATTCAATGAGGAAATGTTCCTGCTGCTGTATACACAATGCTGATCTTGTTCTCTGTATTAGGACCTTTCCTTGAAATCTGAAAGGTTTAGAAAAGGAAGCATCTTTTTTTTCCTGAGCACAGATAATTATTGTTTATTTGCATATAAACCATATTTAATTACTTAATAGCTACTCTTCTGGGTTCCTTAGGAAAATGTATTTGCATGTCAGGAACCTGGCAAAAAACACACAATCTCAGACTAAGAGCTAAAAACAATATATTGGTTGTAGTGTAAGTATAAGACTTTATACTGTAGTTCATTTCTAATAAAGAATATGTGAGCATGCAAGAAACGCGTTAGGTTGATATGAAGTGACTGCCTTGCCTAAGACACCTGTATTAAACCTGTCAACAACATTAAAGTATCAGGTGTTTGATACAAGTGATGTAAGTGCTTTGTTTGTATTTTCTTTTCTACTTTTTGTACTGCCCTACACATTGACAGCTCCGCCGTCTTCTTACTCCCTACCTCAAAGCATATTTCATTCATATATTTTAATTTTCTCCTACATGGACAGATTTTGACATTTGAATTACCATACGCCTAGATTACGAGTTTTGCATTATGAGGGGTGCGGTGCTAACTTGCAGTTTATTCTCACCGCTCACTTTCCTACAGTGCTGGTATTATGGGTTTTTATAAACCCGGTGTTAAAAGGCAAGAAGTGAGCGTAGACAAAAATAGAGCTCCACACTGCACTCCAACACCAGCGCTGCTTAAGTGAGCGGTGAGCTGGTTATACGTGCTCTTGCATGATTTCCCCATAGACATCAATGGGGAGAGCCGGCTGAAAAAAAGTCTAAAACCTGAAAAAAGCAGCGTAAAGCTTAGTAACGCAGCCCCATTGATTCCTATGGGGAAACTAAAGTTATGTTTACACCTAACACCCTAACATGAACCCTGAGTCTAAACACCCCTAATCTTACACTTATTAACTCCTAATCTGCCACCCCCGACATCGCTGACACCTACATTATACTTATTAACCCCTAATCTGCCGCTCCGGACATCACCGCCACCTACATTATACTTATAAACCCCTAATCTGCTGCCCCCAACATCGCTGACACCTACATTATATTTATTAACCCCTAATCTCCCTCCCCCAATGTCGCTGCAACCTACCTACATTTATTAACCCCTAATATGCCGTCCCTAACGTCGCCGCCACTATTCTAAATTTATTAAAGGGACAGTCTAGGCCAAAATAAACTTTCATGATTCAGATAGAGCATGTTATTTTAAACAATTTTCCAATTTACTTTTATCACCAATTTTGCTTTGTTCTCTTGGTATTCTTAGTTGAAAGCTTAACCTAGGAGGTTCATATGCTAATTTCATAGACCTTGAAGCCCACCTCTTTCAGATTGCATGTTAACAGTTTTTCACCACTAGAGGGTGTTAGTTCACATCTTTCATATAGATAACACTGTGCTCGTGCAGGTGAAGTAATCTGGGAGCAGGAACTGATTGGCTAGACTGCAAGTCTGTCAAAAGAACTGAAGAAAGGGGCAGTTTGCAGAGGCTTAGATACAAGATAATCACAGAGGTTAAAAGTATATTATTATAACTGTGTTGGTTATGCAAAACTGGGGAATGGGTAATAAAGGGATTATCTAATATTATTTTAAAACAATAAAAATTCTGGTGTAGACTGTCCCTTTAACCCTTAAACCTAAGTCTAACCCTAACCCTAACACCCCCTAACTTAAATATAATTAAAATAAATCTAAATAAAATTCCTATCATTATCTAAATTATTCCTATTTAAAACTAAATACTTACCTATAAAATAAACCCTAAGCTAGCTACAATATAACTAATAGTTACATTGTATCTAGCTTAGGGTTTATTTTTATTTTACAGGCAAGTTTGTATTTATTTTAACTAGGTAGAATAGTTACTAAATAGTTATAAACTATTTAGTAACTACCTAGCTAAAATAAATACAAATTTACCTGTAAAATAAAAGCTAACCTAAGTTACACTAACACCTAACACTACACTACAATTAAATAACTTACCTAAATTAACTAAATTATAAAAACAAACAAACACTAAATTACAGAAAATGAAAAACAAATTACAAGATATTTAAACTAATTACACCTAATCTAATAGCCAAATAAAAAAAAAAAAGCCTAAACTAAACTATCAATAGCCCTTAAAAGGGCCTTTTGCGGGGCATTGCCCCAAAGAAATCGGCTCTTTTACCTGATAAAGAAATACAAACAACCCGCCAACAGTAAAACCCACCACCCACACAACCAAACCCACCAAATAAAACCCTAACTAAAAAAACCTAAGCTCCCCATTGCCCTGAAAAGGGCATTTGGATGGGCATTGCCCTTAAAAGGACATTTAGCTCTATTGCTGCCCAAAGCCCTAACCTAAAAATAAAACCCACCAAATACACCCTTAAAAAATCCTAACACTATCCCCCAAAGATTCACTTACTAGGAAAAGTTTTCATCCAAGCGGCAAGATGTCCTCAATGAAGCCGCCAGAAGTGGTCCTCCAGATGGGCAGAAGTGGTCCTCCAGATGGGCAGAAGTCTTCACCCAGATGGCGTCTTCTATCTTCATCCTTCCGACACGGAGTGGCTCCATCTTCAAGACATCCGGCGCGGAGCATCCTCTTCTTCCGACGTCTTCTTGCTGAATGAAGGTACCTTTAAGTGACGTCATCCAAGATGGCGTCCCTTAGATTCCAATCGGAATTAAGGTTGAAAAAATCCTATTGGCTGATGCAATCAGCCAATAGGATTGAACTTCAATCCTATTGGCTGATCCAATCAGCCAATAGGATTGAGCTCGCATTCTATTGGCTGCTCTTGGATGACGTCAATTAAAGGTACCTTCATTCAGGAAGAAGACGTCGGAAGAAGAGGATGCTTCCCGCCGGATGTCTTGAAGATGGAGCCGCTCCACGTCGGAAGGATGAAGATAGAAGATGCCGTCTGGGTGAAGACTTCTGCCCGTCTGGAGGACCATTTCTGCCCGTCTGGAGGACCACTTTTGCCGACTTCGTTGAGGACATCTTGCCGCTTGGATGAAGACTTCTCCCGGTAAGTGGATCTTCGGGGGTTAGTGTTAGGATTTTTTTTTAAAGTTTCAAAAGAGCTTTATTTATGCTTATAAAAGTTAACAATATAAACGCTCCAATGATATACATAGTAAAGTAAACATTTAGATAATAGTATTTTTCTTCTTTTTCGAACTTTCTGTCTTACGCTTTGTTCATTTTATACATAAAACATGTAAGTTCCTAAATATAGCCGATACATTTCAATTGTTAAAGAAGTTGCAACCCATGAGAATGGGTATAGAAGTAACATATAAGAAGGGAATGGGGGGAAGAAGAAGAGAGAGGAGAGAGAAAGAAGAAGAAAAAAAAATTAAAAAAAAGTGTTAGGGGACTTCCAGTGGGCGGCTCAACAAGATGGCTGCAAGCTTTAACAGCTCTGAGGAATAACACTTATAACTCTGATATTGCTGCCACCTATCCACGCCATCTGCATCTCCCTTGACAGGCAAGCTGTCCGGGAATATCTGGCAGACAGAAGGAACAACAGCTCTTCTACCCCGGATTGTCATTTTAAAGAATAAAGCCGTCGGGCTTCGTGGCGGGAACACTACCGCCACATTGTATATACATATACCTAAGTTCCTGTTCACTAACAAAGCTCCTGTTTATTAACGATGTCTAGCTTAGCCACCAAAGAAGGCTCTGCTGAATCTCTCATCTTAGCGGGATTACAAACTGTGTTTTTGCCTAAACTGGAGAGACTCCTGCACTCCTGCGCTGACTTGTGCGCAATGTTGTCAAATGGGACACAGCCTGGGCATCAGGAGAGGCCAGCCATCGAGCCTATTGCAAATACTGTCACATCCTTGTCCCTTACTGACATCTACAAGACTCCACAACTAGTGGTAAGCGGAATTACCTCCCCTGCTACACATCTAGTGGGATCCGATACAGAATCAAGACACCGACTAGAAGAGAGCCTGCCGACACCTCCATTGACCCGCCAACTGTGGATCTCAGCTTTAGAGCTTGATGTCCAAACGACCTGGTCGGGCTGTGCTGTGGAGCTGACTGTTCACTTAAAGCATGCAGCTCACCTGCCTACCGCCCCAGCATCAGCTGCAGATCTTAGCCCAGGTTCGGGAAATGGGGCTGCCTACAATGCCGTCTACCCGGCTGTCATTCCAGCTGAGTCCTCTGATGCTTCGTGTGCCACTGCTGCTGTGTCGGAGGACCGACATGATAGCTATAAATATGGGTCAAAGGCCAGGCTCGCTGCATCTCTGACTATAAATTTGGGAGACAACATGCCCGGCATCATGGATGTGAGGGCTGTGGAGAAACGGAGGCAGTGTAAGAATCGAGTGGTTATGGGTGTTGGCTAACTTTAACTCCTTACTTTTCTTGCACCGGAGATCAACGGGAGAAAACAGCATAAGATTAGGACATCCCGTCTGACGTATTGTAGAAAATGCCGCTAACCACTGTGTAAATAATTCAAATGTTGTGAATGTTAATGTGTTCTGTCTGCATTTTTCTTTCTGTTTCATGCCATATGTTGTGCGTGATTTGAACGCTACCCCGGGTATACTGGGCTGCTAGAGTCTGCCGGGCATACTACTCTCTTGGGCATGTTCACTAAATGTTTGCCAGTGCCGAACATTAATTTTTTGTGGCCAGCAAAGGTCTAACTCAAACAACTAGGAACTCATGACTTTCGTATACCCTGTGTACCAATTCTCCAATAACACCTGCTTCATCTATTTTGCATAACTTCACGAAGCTGATTGAAAAATTCCGGAGATATGCACCCCGTATGCATTCAATTGCAAATCCTTGGTGGGCTCCATAGGAATCAATTTTTATATTTACGTCCCAAAATTTAGAACAGCTCAGTATCATGTTTGCTTATACCCGATAATGCAACTTTAAGAGTGGTGACACAAACTATCACCTCCCTAATGCTTTCTTCTATGTTTGACTGGGTGTGTGGGGTTTATTTTGGCCTTAGACTTCTTGTCAAGCTGTTTTTTTTTTCCTTTTCATTTAATTGAATTGCACCTATTAGAACGCATAATTTTTCACCATAACTCATAAAGGCTAGATGTACCTTAATTAACAATAACATTCCCGCAAACTGAGGCCCCAGCACATACATAAGCTCTCACCTTGAATTGTGGCCAGACGCACTTGACCACTCTAAGCAGCCTACCCATATCCTAATTATATCTACCAAGAATTTATTAAGTCATTGCGGGCGGGTGGGCAGTATCAAGGCAGCCACACTATCCATAATGGGTTATTTTTATTTTATTTTTTTATTATTATTATTCTTTTATTATTTTTTTTTATTTTATAAATATATTTTTTTTGACTTGTTAGTGTTGTTTTAATTTTCAATATCTGTTTGATTGGAGTTATAAGCCTTGAGACCCCCTGGTTCCTTCCCCTTTAGCCAAGAAACCAAACATCCCTGAGCATGCTTGTTATCAACATAACATAATTTTTAAAATCTGCAGTACAGATAATATATCTAGTTATCCCATTCTATTTCCATAGAGGTAATCTGCTTTAGACCAGCGATTAACAGCCTACTTAAAATATATAAAATTATCAGGTTCAGCTCATGGCTGATCCCCAACATACATTAATTAGCACGAGATCAGTTGACCAATCTTTGATTTAAATACTGACAACATAGATTTCATCACTGTATTGTGTGGGTTAGATGTGCTCAGCTACCCTATATCTGATGAAATTTCTTAATAAATGTAGCATGGGACATTATGCATACAGATGGTTAGTCAGGCCAAGTATAATTTCGGGTAGATTTGGCTGTTTGTTTGATTGCTTGTGTTTTATCTTTTGTGTAATATAGTTTGGGATGCTGCTGTAATTAGTCAGTACTTTGAGAAGGTGTAATTAAACCACATCTATACTGAAGATCTAACAAGATTTTATCATGCATACCACATCCTTTAATTGGGTTACTCCTCCGATTAGTCAGGAATGGGAGCTACAAATTTTAGGTTAGGTTAGGTTTAGGTTGATTATGTTAGGTTAAAAATAATAAAACCCCAACATTGTGGTATTATTGAGTATATAAGCTAGAACATGCTCTACCCGTATAAGTCTGGTGTAGTACTCTATATAAGTATGAGCATTGTATGCTACTGTATCTGTCAGACATGCGTTGTCATATACTATTGTATCATACTGTCTTATCAGTTTTGAATTGCTCCACTGCACCCTGCGTGGTGTGTCTTTGATTTGCTTCTTACCACTGTACTATTTGTTGGTTATAAATAAAATAAAATAAAAAAAAAGTGTTAGGATTTTTTAATGGTGTATTGGGTGGGTTTTATTTTTAGGTTAGGGTTTGGGCCTGCAATAGAGCTAAATGCCATTTTAAGAGCAATGCCCATCGAAATGCCCTTTTCAGGGCAATGGGGAGCTTAGGCTTTTTTAGTTAGGGTTTTATTTGGGGGGTTTGGTTGTGTGGGTGGTGGGTTTTCACTGTTGGGGGGGTTGTTTGTATTTCTTTTTTAGGTAAAAGAGCTGATTTCTTTGGGGCAATGCCCCGCAAAATGCCCTTTTAAGGGCTATTGATAGTTTAGTTTAGGCTAGGGTTTTTTTATTTTGGGGGGGCTTTTCTTATTTTGATAGAGCTATTAGATTAGGTGTAATTAGTTTAAATATCTTGTAATTTGTTTTTTATTTTCTGTAATTTAGTGTTTGTTTTTTGTAATTTAGCTAATCTTATTTAATTTATTTAATTGTATTTAATTTAAGTAATTTGTTTAATTGTAGTGTAGTGTTAGGTGTTAGTGTAACTTAGGTTAGGTTTTATTTTACAGGTAAATTTGTATTTATTTTAGCTAGGTAGTTAGTAAATACTTAATAACTATTTAGTAACTATTTGGGGGGTTTGGTTGTGTGGGTGGTGGGTTTTCACTGTTGGGGGGGGTTGTTTGTATTTCTTTTTTAGGTAAAAGAGCTGATTTCTTTGGGGCAATGCCCCGCAAAATGCCCTTTTAAGGGCTATTGATAGTTTAGCTTAGGCTAGGGTTTTTTTATTTTGGGGGGGGGGGGGCTTTTCTTATTTTGATAGAGCTATTAGATTAGGTGTAATTAGTTTAAATATCTTGTAATTTGTTTTTTATTTTCTGTAATTTAGTGTTTGTTTTTTGTAATTTAGCTAATTTTATTTAATTTATTTAATTGTATTTAATTTAAGTAATTTGTTTAATTGTAGTGTAGTGTTAGGTGTTAGTGTAACTTAGGTTAGGTTTTATTTTACAGGTAAATTTGTATTTATTTTAGCTTAATAACTATTTAGTAACTATTCTACCTAGTTAAAATAAATACAAACTTGCCTGTAAAACAAAAATAAACCCTAAACTAGCTACAATATAACTAATAGTTACATTGTATCTAGCTTAGGGTTTATTTTATAGGTAAGTATTTAGTTTTAAATAGGAAAAATTAAGGTAATGATAGGAATCTTATTTAGATTTATTTAAATTATATTTAAGTTAGGGGGTGTTAGGGTTGGATTTAGGTTTAAAGGATTAATAAATTTAGAATAGTGGCGGCGACGTTGGGGACGGCAGATTAGGGGTTAATAAGTATAATGTAGGTGGCAGCGATGTTAGGGGTGGCAGATTAGGGGTTAATAATATTTAACTAGTGTTTGTGAGGCAGGAGTGTGGCGGTTTAGGGGTTAATATCTTTATTATAGTGGCGGCGATGTCAGGAGCAGGAGATTAGGGGTTAATAATTTTAAATAGTGTTTGCGATGCAGGAGGACCTCGGTTTAGGGGTTAATAGGTAGTTTATGGGTGTTAGTGTACTTTTTAGCACTTTAGTTATGAGTTTTATGCTACAGCTTTGTAGCGTAAAACTCATAACTACTGACTTTAAAATGCGTTAGGAATCTTGGCGGTAGAGGGTGTACCGCTCACTTTTAATACACATAATACCGGCGCTATGCAAGTTCCATTGAAAAAAATCCTTTACAAAATTTACGTAACTTGGTTAGCGGTAAGGCCAAAAAAGTGTGCGGTACACCTATACCTGCAAGACTCGTAATACCAGCGGGCGTAAAAAAAAGCAGCATTAGGACCTGCTAACGCTGCTTTTTCACCTTCCCGCAAAACTCGTAATCCAGCCAATAGTTTTTAAAGGCACATCTAAGAAATGCAGTTGTTTAAGTTTAACTTCTTAACCCTTTCCATGTGTATGATGAGAACATATCGTCATGCAAATCTCTGCTTGTGAGAGCATTACCACTATGAATGGGTGAATGTTTCTCAAAATTGAAAAAAATTAAATATTTTAACACATTTGTTTGTTCATTTCGAATGTTTGTCCAACATTTTAACATTTGTTTAACAAAATAGTATTTCTAATGCTCTCTTTAAATTTACAAGCCTCACACCTAACCTCAGACTCCAGATTTGCAAAGACACTTTACAAGCCTCACACCTAACCTCAGACTCCAGATTTGCAAAGACATTTTACAAGCCTCACACCTAACCTCAGACTCCAGATTTGCAAAGACATTTTACAAGCCTCACACCTAACCTCAGACTCCAGATTTGCAAAGACATTTTACAAGCCTCACACCTAACCTCAGACTCCAGATTTGCAAAGACATTTTAAAAGCCTCACACCTAACCTCAGACTCCAGATTTGCAAAGACACTTTACAAGCCTCACACCTAACCTCAGACTCAAGAATTGCAGACACTTTACAAACCTCACACCTAACAGACTCAAGAATTGCAAAGACACTTTACAAACCTCACACCTAACCTCAGACTCCAGATTTGCAAAGACATTTTACAAGCCTCACACCTAACCTCAGACTCCAGATTTGCAGACATTTTACAAGCCTCACACCTAACCTCAGACTCCAGATTTGCAAAGACATTTTACAAGCCTCACACCTAACCTCAGACTCCAGATTTGCAAATACATTTTACAAGCCTCATACCTAACCTCAGACTCCAGATTTGGAAAGACATTTTACAAGCCTCACACCTAACCTCAGACTCCAGATTTGTTCATTTCGAATGTTTGTCCAACATTTTAACATTTGTTTAACAAAATAGTATTTCTAATGCTCTCTTTAAATTTACAAGCCTCACACCTAACCTCAGACTCCAGATTTGCAAAGACACTTTACAAGCCTCACACCTAACCTCAGACTCCAGATTTGCAAAGACATTTTACAAGCCTCACACCTAACCTCAGACTCCAGATTTGCAAAGACATTTTACAAGCCTCACACCTAACCTCAGACTCCAGATTTGCAAAGACATTTTACAAGCCTCACACCTAACCTCAGACTCCAGATTTGCAAAGACATTTTAAAAGCCTCACACCTAACCTCAGACTCCAGATTTGCAAAGACACTTTACAAGCCTCACACCTAACCTCAGACTCAAGAATTGCAGACACTTTACAAACCTCACACCTAACAGACTCAAGAATTGCAAAGACACTTTACAAACCTCACACCTAACCTCAGACTCCAGATTTGCAAAGACATTTTACAAGCCTCACACCTAACCTCAGACTCCAGATTTGCAGACATTTTACAAGCCTCACACCTAACCTCAGACTCCAGATTTGCAAAGACATTTTACAAGCCTCACACCTAACCTCAGACTCAGATTTGCAAATACATTTTACAAGCCTCATACCTAACCTCAGACTCCAGATTTGGAAAGACATTTTACAAGCCTCACACCTAACCACAGACTCCAGATTTGCAAAGACATTTTACAAGCCTCACACCTAACTTCAGACTCCAGATTTGCAAAGACATTTTACAAGCCTCACACCTAACCTCAGACTCCAGATTTGCAAAGACATTTTACAAGCCTCACACCTAACCTCAGACTCCAGATTTGCAAAGACATTTTACAAGCCTCACACCTAACCTCAGACTCCAGATTTGCAAAGACATTTTACAAGCCTCACACCTAACCTCAGACTCCAGATTCGCAAAGACGTTCTACAAGCCTCACACATAACCTCAGACTCCAGATTTGCAAAGACATTTTACAAGCCTCACACCTAACCTCAGACTCCGGATTTGCAAAGACATTTTAGAAGCCTCACACCTAACCTCAGACTCCAGATTTGCAAGCACAAGCCCACCAATTCCTCCGAACCACCACCCACGCTATTGTTTACCTTAATATATATATACACACACCTAACAGTAATTATGTGCAGCTGTCACTAATAATCCAGGATAGAGAAACCACTTCAGACTCACAGCCTTTGTACTGACATTTTACCACATTCTTTTACACTTTTCCAAATCTCACTTGCTCAGTCACCACACACTCCCCCCCCCATGTCATCACTCGCTCTCAGTTCACTCAGCCTTATAAAATAAGACATATTGTTTTCTCTCTTACCTTCTGTGTCCATTCCCTCTCCTTTAGATTGTAAACTTGAGAGCCTTTCTACCTGCAGGCCACATTGTATTGAAAGTGAACTACTACTGATTGTGCTCAAGGGCAGGGCATTCCTCTCCTTTTGTATAACTCAATTATTGCACCTACAACTGTTATTTACCCCTACTGTACTTGTTTGTGTATTACTGTATCCCTGTAATGTGTTTTATTCTTTGTATAGCGCTGCATAATCTGTTGGCGCTTTATAAATAAATGATAATAATAATAATAATAATTATGCAATATTCGAATTAGAAATATTTAAATAAATATATTTGTATCTATTATGTATCAATTTTACTTTTAATCTAGCCCTATGTTAGAATATTGGAGTAAGGGGTAGTAGTATTATAGTACTATAATTAAGGTTGTATTTTAGAACACAAAAAAAACAAACCAAAGACGTATGCAGAGAAGATTGTGACTTATTGGCCAGGATAAAATGATAATTGTTAATATACATTTTTTAAAAAATATTAATAAAGAAAAGCTTAGATTTCAGAATAATTCTGTGTTTTGTAATTCCTATTTGGGGATGTGTATATGTGCATGTGTATAAGCAGGAGAAGAGTTAGCCCAGATGAAGACAGAACCTTGCTGTCCCCTGTGGAAGATGGGGAAGATAACCTGTACTTCGAGAGCGATAGAGCCGCCCTGGGGGATCCCAATGGAAGAGAATGATAAGAAAGCACTGGGTGTGGCAAAAGATGGAACAATCAATTGGAGAGAGGGGTAATTCTGCTGGTTAACAGTGCTGATGGAGGAGAGATTGGCAATACCCCAAGGGCCTCACCGGCCCAAGGAATTGTCTTTACTATGATTGTGAAGTGACTGGCCCTCCATAATTAACAAGTTAGATACCCCTGAGGTTATGAACTATTGTATATACAGATGCTTATTTACTAGGTGTCAAAGAGTAATACTGTTAAAACTAAATTCTTAGAGCCACTTAAAGGAACAGTAAACACCTTTGAGATGTTGAGATGTTTAGTTAAACATAATGAAACAACTTTGCAATATATTTTCATGATTTATTTTGCCCCTTTTCATGTAATTTAGCTGTGACAATTGAGCAATTTTCTAATTTTCAGAGCTTAAAATGCACCATGCTGACTTCTCAAGGCTAACCCTGCTATACATCTGTTCCTAATTGGCTTTATCAGACAACAACTGAAAAACAATTCACTTTATACTAACATTATAGACGGGCCTAGCCTTACTGTCTGCAGACTAAAGTCCAAATTTACTCTTTCAAATAAGGCAAATGGTGAGTAGAGTTTGGATATTGAAAAATAACGGCAACAAAAAGAATGTTATATGGTAATACTTGGATGATAATATTATTCTATAGCAACACAACAGATGATGATTGTTATTCCAAGGTGTTTACTGTCCCTTTAATGAATTGACTTGGCGTAAATAGAAGCAGGAAATATCAGGTGATAACATTTTAACATTTTAATTTGCTAAATACACAGACATTATGGGTAGATGTTTATTTTTATTGTGCGTCATTATGGAAACTAATTTATTACAACACTAAAAACCTGTTTGTATTTGCATTTTATATCATGTTACTGTGTCAGAATCTGGCACATGTTTTGCAAATAGATATATTTACACACATCTTAGAAAAAAACACTAAATAAATACTACAGCACCCTAAACATAGAGCGCAGAATATCGGGGTCATTTAGCTGAACGTCAGCACTGCTGCTTCGGCGCCCCATTGTTTTAGGTGCGCCTGAAACGGAAGTTAAGAAGCACCGGTCGTAAGATCTGATCAGGATGATTGACGGCCCCTGCTGATTGGCCGTCAGTGAGGCAGGGGGCAACATTGCACAAGCATTTCACCAGAAATGCTTGTGCAATGATAAATGCCGACAGCGTATGCTACAGCAAATCATGTCCGCTCGCCTTTAATAAATCTACCCCTAGGTCCCCTAGGTCTCTTATGTTACCCAGATTAAAAAGTGTAGGCTTTGATTCCAAATTTCTAAATTCTTGTTCGATAAAAAATAAAATGGGATCACAAATCGATCACAGTCTTACAACGTCGAACACAATCAAGCTTGATGACTTCTTTGACATTTGATCTGATATTCTTTTCAATATGTGATTGGTGTTACTATTTGAACTGTGATCATTTCAATTTTGAAAAAGCTGTATCAGGAGCCAAAAAAACAGCCAATTAACATATTCAACAAGATGGGAATCAATATCATTGTCAGGTGCAGAAAAAGTTATAAATAAAACTCCCACCCACTCAAGGCCGGATTGGCCTACCAGGATACCAGGAGATTTCCCAGTGGGCTGCAACAGCTGAGGCTGCAAGGCTACAATTTAAAGGGGTGATTAATAAATGCAATTAGGTTGTAGCGTGCCTATATAACAACAATCTGGCACTTTTATCGGATACAAAGTAATATAATTTAATTCTTAAAATAATTGGGAGAATGAGTATCCCGGTGCATTCTACTGACTCAACAGAAAATAGGGCTGGTCTTCATATTTTTCCAGGGTTGCTTTTTATTCCCAGTTCAGCCCTGCACCTATATCAATATTGCACCTTTTTGGGATATCTTACTAATCATGTGACTTTGCAATAATCCAACTGGAAATTCAGACTTAATAGGAAGCTGAGAGTACACAATTATGATTTGCAGGTATAAATAAATTGGGGAATACAAAATTTAAAAAACTTAGTCTTTGATATACTTAATGGGATTTGAAACCCATTGTTTTGTGATTCAGTCAGAGCATACCATTTAAATAAAGTTCCACTTTACTTCTATTATCAAATTGGCTTTGTTCTCATTAAATTATGTTTACCTCTGTGATTACCTTGTATCTAAGCCTCTGCAGACTGCCCCTTATCTCAGTTCTTTGACAGACTTGCATTTTAGCCAATCAGTGCTGACTCATAAATAACTCCACGGGAGTAAGCACAATGGTATCTAAATGGCACACATGAACTAGCAGAGTCTAACTGTAAAAAATTGTCAAAATGCACTAAAATCAGAGGCGGCCTTCGAGGGCTTAGCATTAGCATATGAACAAGCCTAGGTTTAACTTTCAACAAAGAATACCAAGTGAACAAAGCAAATTTGATGATAAACATATATTGGAAAGTTGTTTAAAATTGCATGCCCTATCTGAATCATAAAAGTTTAATTTTGACTAAACTGTCCCTTTAACTTGAAGCTAACATGTATTACAACCGGTCCTTAAAGACTTGGGGGCCGATTTATCAAGGGCTGAGTGGCCCTGAATGTAGCTGTTTCCGCGCAAGCCTTCAGAAACAGGAGTTAAAAAGCAGCGGCATTAAGACTGCTGCTCCTTAACTCGTTCACCACCTCTGAGGCGGCGGACAGCACCCCGCCCGATCGCATACGATCAGGTTGATTGACACCCCCCTGCTTGATTGGCCGCGAATCTGCGGGGGGCGGCATTGCACAAGCAGTTTACCAGAACTGCTTGTGCAATGATAAATGCCAACAGCGTAAGCTGTCGGCATTTATCGATGTGCGGCAGACATGATCCACTACAGCGGATCATGTCCGTCCGCACTTTGTTAAATCGGCCCTTGATGCTCACTAGCTGACATGCAGAAGTCACATTGCTTTATGGGGTGGAGATTGAAACTCCCATAAGCATAAAAAAAACTGTAATATATTTTAAAATGTCATCTTTTAGATGCAACAAATAAAAGTACAAATAAAAAACACAAAACAAAAACATATTTTGTGTTCCTTAAAATAAGTGCAGCAACCAAAGGCTCCAAACATTGAATTTGAAATTGACTCAAGCTGGAAGGCTAAGCGGAACATCTAAGGAAAGTAATGGTCCAAAAAAGTTCTCCGTTTAATTTGTTCCAAATGATTCTTTTTACCTGCTGGAGTGTATTAAATTGTTTACAAGTAGCGCCTTAGCCTTATTTCGGCATTTGAAATAGCTGATTTAGCCTGTGGTAACCTCACCTATACTGAAAGTTTCTAGACTTAAAGGGACAGTCAAGTCCCGACAAAAAAAAACCTTTCATGATTCAGATAGGGCATGTAATTTTAAACAACTTTCCAATTTACTTTTATCACCAATTTTGCTTTGTTCTCTTGGTATTCTTAGTTGAAAGCTAAACCTAGGAAGGCTCATATGATAATTTCTAAACCCTTGAAGGCCGCCTCTTATCACATGCTTTTTTATTTGCTTTTCACAACAGGGGAGAGCTAGTTCATGTAAACTATATATAGATAACATTGTGCTCAAGCCCTGGGTTGTGGCAGACACTGCACTAATTGGCTAAAATGAAAGTCAATTGATTATAAATAAAATGTCATGTGATCAGGGGGCTGTTAGAAGATGCTTGGATACAAGTTAATCACAGAGGTTAAAAGTATATTAATATAACTGTGTTGGGTATACAAAACTGGGGAATGGGTAATAAAGGAATTATCTATCTTTTAAAACAACAACAATTCTGGTGTTGACTGTCCCTTTAAATCCAGGTTATTAACATGTAAACATAGCCAGCAGAAAAAAATTACACTCCCAAAGTGTAGAAGAGATAAATAATAAAAACAAAATTTATGCTTACCTGATAAATTTCTTTCTCTTGTGGTGTATCCAGTCCATGGGTTCATCCATTACTTGTGGGATATTCTCCTTCCCAACAGGAAGTTGCAAGAGGACACCCACAGCAGAGCTGTCTATATAGCTCCTCCCCTAACTGCCACCCCCAGTCATTCGACCGAAGACAAGCAAGAGAAAAGGAGAAACTATAGGGTGCAGTGGGTGACTGTAGTTTAAAAATAAAAAAACACCTGCCTTAAAGTGACAGGGCGTGCCGTGGACTGGATACACCACAAGAGAAAGAAATTTATCAGGTAAGCATAAATTTAGTTTTCTCTTGTAAGGTGTATCCAGTCCACGGGTTCATCCATTACTTGTGGGATACCAATACCAAAGCTTTAGGACACGGATGAAGGGAGGGACAAGGCAGGAACTTAAACGGAAGGCACCACTGCCTGCAAGTTTAAAAGCCCATGTGGAAGCTACCGCTCTAGTGGAATGAGCTGTAATTCTTTCAGGAGGCTGCTGGCCAGCAGTCTCATAAGCTAAACGGATTATGCTTCTCAGCCAAAAAGAAAGAGAAGATGCCGAAGCCTTTTGGCCTCTCCTCTGTCCAGAGTAGACAACAAGCATTGCAGATGTTTGACGAAAATCTTTAGTAGCTTGTAAATAAAACTTTAAAGCACGAACCACGTCAAGATTGTGTAATAGACGTTCCTTCTTTGAAGAAGGATTAGGACACAGTGACGGAACAACAATCTCCTGATTGATATTCTTATTAGATACCACCTTAGGAAGAAACCCAGGTTTGGTACGCAAAACTACCTTATCTGCATGGAAGATCAGATAAGGGGAATCACACTGTAAGGCAGATAACTCTGAAACTCTTCGAGCCTAAGAGATAGCTACCAAAACAGAACTTTCCAGATAAAAGCTTGATATCTATGGAATGCAGAGGTTCAAACGGAACCCCTTGAAGAACTAAATTTAAACTCCATGGCGGAGCAACAGGTTTAAACACAGGCTTGATTCTAACTAAAGCCTGACAAAACCCCTGAACGTCTGGAACATCTGCCAGACGCTTGTGCAGAAGAATAGACAAGAGCAGAAATCTGTCCCTTTAAGGAACTAGCTGACAATCCCTTCTCCAATCCTTCTTGGAGAAAGTATAATATCCTAGGAATCCTGACTTTACTCCATGAGTAACCCTTGGATTCACACCAATGAAGATATTTACACCATATCTTATGACAGATTTTCCTGGTGACAGGCTTTCGAGCCTGAATTAAGGTATCAATGACTGACTCGGAGAAACCACGTTTTGATAAAATCAAGCGTTCAATCTCCAAGCAGTCAGATGCAGAGAAATTAGATTTGGATGTTTGAATGGACCTTGGAGTAGAAGGTCCTGCCTAAGCGGCAGAGTCCATGGTGGAAAGGATGACATGTCCACCAGATCTGCATACCAAGTCCTGCGTGGCCACGCAGGTGCTATTAAAATCACTAAAGCTCTCTCCTGCTTGATCTTGGCAATCAGACGTGGGAGGAGAGGAAATAGTGGGAACACATAAGCCAGGCTGAAGGACCAGGGCACTGCTAGAGCATCTATCAGCGCTGCCTGGGGATCCCTTGAACTGGACCCGTAACAAGGAAGCTTGGCATTCTGACGAGACGCCATCAGATCCAGTTCTGGTTTGCCCCATAGTTGAATCAGCTGGGCAAATACCTCCGGATGGAGCTCCCACTCCCCCGGATGAAAAGTCTGCCGACCTAGAAAATCCGCCTCCCAGTTTTCTACTCCTGGGATATGGATAGCTGAGAGATGGCAAGAGTGAACCTCTGCCCATAGAATTATCTTTGAAACCTCCAACATTGCCAGGGGGCTTCTTGTTCCCCCTTGATGGTTGATATAGGCTACCGTCGTGATATTGTCCTACTGAAATCTGATTAACCTGACCGCAGCTAGTTGAGGCCAAGTCTGAAGATCATTGAATATCGCTCTCAGTTCCAGAATGTTTATCGGAAGGAGGGCTTACTCCTGAGTCCACGAACCCTGAGCCTTCAGGGAGTTCCAGACTGCGCCCCAGCCCAGAAGGCTGGCATCTGTCATCACTATAGTCCACTCTGGCCTGCGGAAACTCATTCCCCTGGACAGATGGACCCGAGATAACCACCAGAGAAGAGAATCCCTGGTCTCTTGATCCAGATTTAGCAGAGGGGACAAATCTGTGTAGTCCCCATTCCACTGATTGAGCATGCAAAGTTGCAGTGGTCTGAGATGTAGGCGGGCAAACTGAACTATGTCCATTGCCGCTACCATTAGGCTGATTACTTCCATACACCGAGCCACTGACGGCCGAGAAGTGGAATGAAGAGCACGGCAGGAAGTTAGAAGCTTTGATAACCTGACCTCTGTCAGAAAAATTTTCATTTCTACTGAATCTATCAGTGTTCCTAGGAAGGAAACTCTTGTGAGAGGGGAGAGAGAACTCTTTTCTTTATTCACCTTCCACCCGTGAGACCTCAGAAAGGCCAGAACAATATCCGTATGGGACTTGGAGATTTGAAAAGTCGACGCCTGTATCAGAATGTCGTCTAGGTAAGGAGCCACCGCTATGCCCCGTGGCCTTATAACCGCCAGTAGGGACCCTAGAACCTTCGTAAAGATTCTTGGTGCCGTGGCTAACCCGAAGGGAAGAGCCACAAACTGGTAATGCCTGTCTAAGAAGGCAAACCTGAGGAACTGATGATGATCTCTGTGAATCAGAATGTGGAGATAAGCATCCTTTAAGTCCACGGTAGTCATATATTGACCCTCCTGGATCATAGGGAGGATGGTTCGGATAGTCTCCATCTTGAAGGATGGGACCCTGATAAATTTGTTTAGGATCTTGAGATCCAAGATTGGTCTGAAAGTTCCCTCTTTTTTTGGGAACTATAAACAGATTTGAATAGAAGCCCTGCCCCTGTTCCTCCCTTGGAACTGGGTGGATCACTCCCATAACCAGTAGGTCTTGAACACAACGTAAGAATGCCTCTCTCTTTATCTGGTTTACAGATAATTGTGAGAGATGAAATCTCCCCTTTGGAGATGAAGCTTTGAAGTCCAGAAGATATCCCTGGGAAACAATCTCTAATGCCCAGGGATCCTGGACGTCTCTTGCCCAAGCCTGGGCGAAGAGAGAAAGTCTGCCCCCTACTAGATCCGGTCCCGGATCGGGGGCTACTCCTTCATGCTGTCTTAGAGGCGGCAGCAGGTTTTTTGGCCTGCTTCCCCTTGTTCCAAGCCTGGTTCGGTCTCCAGACTGGTTTGGACTGACCGAAATTTCCCTCTTGTTTTGCATTAGAGGAAGCTGGGCCACTCTTGAAGTTTCGAAATGAACGAAAATTATTCTGTTTGGTCCTTAATTTATTGGACCTATCCTGAGGAAGGGCGTGACCTTTTCCTCCAGTAATATCAGAAATGATCTCCTTCAGACCCGGCCCGAATAGGGTCTGTCCTTTGAAGGGGATGTTAAGAAGCTTAGACTTTGAAGTAACGTCTGCTGAACAGGACTTAAGCCATAGCGCCCTGCGCGCCAGAATGGCAAAACCTGAATTCTTAGCCGTTAGTTTGGTTAGATGAAAAACGGCGTCAGAAATAAAGGAATTAGCTAACTTGAGAGCTTTAATCCTGTCTAAAATATAATCTAACAGGGTCTCCACCTGTAGAGCCTCCTCAAGAGACTCAAACCAAAAAGCCGCTGCAGCAGTAACTGGGGCAATGCATGCAAGAGGCTGGAGAATAAAACCTTGATGGATAAAAATTTTCTTAAGGAGACCCTCCAATTTTTTATCCGTAGGATCTAAGAAAGCACAACTTGACGGGGATAGTTGTACGCTTAGCTAGGGTAGAAACAGCACCCTCCACCTTAGGGACTGTCTGCCACGAGTCCCGTATAGTGACATCTATGGGAAACATCTTTTTAAAAGCAGGAGGGGGAGAGAATGGAACACCTGGTCTATCCCATTCCTTAGTAATAATTTCCGAGAACCTCTTAGGGACTGGAAAGACATCAGTGTAAACAGGCACTGCAAAGTATTTGTCCATTTTACACAATTTCTCTGGAACTACAATGGGGTCACAGTTATCCAGAGTCGCTTAAACCTCCCTGAGCAATAAGCGGTAAGCGGAGGTGTTCAAGCTTAAATTTAAAGGCTGTCATTTCAGAATCGGACTGAAGTAACGTCTTCCCTGAATCTGAAATCTCACCCTCAGATAGCAACTCCCTTGCCGCGGCTTCGGAGCATTGTGAGGGTATATCAGACATAGCTACTAAAGCGTCAGAAAGCTCTGTATTTGTTCTAGCCCCAGAGCTGTCTCGCTTTCCTTGTAACCCTGGCAGTTTGGACAATACCTCTGTGAGGGTATTAGTCATAACTGCCGCCATGTCTTGTAAGGTAAACGTATTGGACGCGCTAGATGTACTTGGCGTCACTTGAGCGGGAGTTATAGGTTCTGACACGTGGGGAGAGCTAGATGGCATAACCTCCCTTTTGTCAGTCTGAGAAACCTCTGGTGATAAATCTTTAAATGCCATAATATGGTCTTTATAATTTATAGAAATTTCAGTACATTTGGTACACATTCTAAGAGGGGGTTCCACAATGGCTTCTAAACATATTGAACAAGGAGTTTCCTCTATGTCAGACATGTTTAACAGACTAGTAATGAGACCAGCAAGCTTGGAAAACACTTTAATAAATGTGAAACAGCAATTAAACAAAAACGGTACTGTGCCTTTAAGAGAAAAAAAAACTATCACATAAACTGCAAAACAGTGTTAAAAAGTAGTAAACTCTTAGAAATTTTTACAGTGTGTATAAGGGACTAAAGCAGCATTGCACCCACTTGCAAATGGATGATTAACCCTTTAGGCCCCAACCCGGATTTGAAAAACGTTAAAAAACTTTAATAAACAGTTAAACACCTTGCCACAGCTCTGCTGTGGCTCCTACCTGGCCTCAAATATGATTTAGGGAAGAAATAAGCCCTCTATAGTGGTCCTCAGATGCCAGAGGACTCCTTTAGGGAAGCTGGATGTCTCAGTCTGAATAAGAACTGCGCATCTAGAGCGCGAAAATAGGCCCCTCCCACCATGCACTTGATGTCAGAGGGCCTTAAGAAAATACTCCTAGGAGTATCTGACTAGCCATGTGGAAACTAGTGTAAACGTTTTGTCACTAAGAAATATGAGTATTAACATGAATATTACCCTT
Source organism: Bombina bombina (assembly GCF_027579735.1). Taxonomy (NCBI): domain Eukaryota; kingdom Metazoa; phylum Chordata; class Amphibia; order Anura; family Bombinatoridae; genus Bombina; species Bombina bombina. The sequence continues at coordinate 216,116,298 of NC_069507.1, forward strand.
TTTTGTAAGCATGATCCCAGTCATTGTTAAATCACTGCATCAGGCTTACCTCAATTATACAAGGCTCTGTCAGCATTTTCTAGATCTTATCATCTCTCTAGAAATAAAAATACTGAACATACCTCAAAGCAGGTAATCTGCAAACCGTTCCCCCAACTGAAGTCTTTCCCATACTCTTCAGTTATGCGTGAGAACAGCAATGGACCTTAGTTACAAACCGCTAAGATCATCAACCTCCAGGCAGATTCTTCTTCTAATTTCTGCCTGGGAGTAAAACAGTACGACGCCGGTACTGTTTAAAAATAACAAACTCTTGACTGAAGGTAAAAACTAAACTAAGTCACCACATATCTCTTATACTTCCTATCTTGTCGAGAGTTGCAAGAGAATGACTGGGGGTGGCAGTTATGGGAGGAGCTATATAGACAGCTCTGCTGTGGGTGTCCTCTTGCAACTTCCTGTTGGGAAGGAGAATATCCCACAAGTAATGGATGAACCTGTGGACTGGATACACCTTACAAGAGAAATTATAATTTTCAATTGTTCTCTCTGAGTATTGGGCATTGGTTTGCAATCAAATATAAGACAAGGAAGCAAGTGTGTGCACACAAAGATATAACATAATGAGATCTAATTTTTTAACTCAATCCATTTCAATAGGTTGTAGTTTCAGCGCACAAAACCAGCAATTTCATATACACAAATAAACCTGAAAATGCAATTTCTCATACATTCTATACTCTGTAGCTGGTATAACAAATCATTGAAAATACATTAAGGAAAAAACAATTTTACAGTATACTGTCCCTTTAAATGACCATTAAATACTGTATAATTTTATAATCCACAAATGCATAATAAAAAGATAATGCAATATCACTTACTCTGAATTTCAAATTTTCAGTAGATTTTTTTTTTATTAGAAATTTCAGATTGCTTAATCTCCCTGCCCACTGTATCATGTGACAGCCATCAGCCAATTACAGACTCATATATATATATATATATATATATATATATATATATATATATATATATACACTGAGATCTTACACATGCTCAGTAGGAGTTGGTGCCTCAGAAAGTGGGCATACAAAAGACAGAGAACAAAATTGATAATCATGAAAGTTTAATTTTGACTTTAGTGTCCCTTTAAAAGGACATGATACCCAGATGTTCACTTGAAAGCAATGCAGTCTGCCTGTAAAAAGATGACTAGAAAACATCACCTAAACATCTTGTTGTAAAAAGTAAGATATTTTACTTCAAAATTTGATCAGCAGCTACATCCACTGTAAAGGAAAGCAAGGCCGCCACTAGAAATTTTGGGGCCCCTTACTTAACCATTGACCAGGGCCCACCATCCTTTGACATGTGCAATTTTTGACCAAGTGACTAAAACGTATATGCACCTTATTCTTAAGTGTAGTCAAAACTGGAAATGTAAAGGTAGCAAAACAAACACAGAAACACACATACACACTCACACATAAGGATTCACATATAGACACTCTAGCAGACATGCAAAGAAACACACAAACCATCTCCGACACAGACACCCACACAGACACTCAGCACTTGTTTACATTGAGCTGACAAGTAATGAGGTAGACTACAGTTTTGTCAAAAAAGGAGATGTACAAGAAAAAAATATGGAGGAAGATGCCAACTATATGATGACAACAGCATGCAGTGGCTGAAAGGAAGGACCTTGAACTGCCTAAACAATAATTTAAAGGTTAAGTGGTGGATTGGTGGCTTCCACAAAGGTCTTATTAGTCTCAAAGTCTAGAAAGATGTAAATAATCAGTAGTAAGGTCAAAATGTTCTAAAAAGGTGCAGGCAATGGACACACACACACAATCTCAAACAGAAACTTGCACATACACCCAAGGAAACACCAACAAAGACAGCCTCAGAAAACACACAAAGACATACACACTCACAGACACCCACAGGAAACACACAAAGACATACACACACAGAGAGACACCCACAGAAAACAAAGACATATATACATACACACACCCTCATTGAGGCATCCACAGAAAACACACAACGACATACACACACACACACATAAAATGCACAAAGTCATACACACCCACACACCCACACAGAGACACCCACAGAAAACACACAGACATATGCACACACCCTCACAGAGACACCCACAGAAATTACACAGACATAGGCACACACCCTCACAGAGACATCCACAGAAAACACACAGACATACATACACACACACCCTCACAGAAACACCCACAGATAAAGCACAAAGACATATGCACACACCCTCACAGAGACATCCACAAAAACACAGGCATACACACCCACCCTCACAAAGACACCCACAGAAAACACACAAAGACATACACACCCACCCTCACAGAGACACCCACAGAAAATGCACAAAGACATAGGCACACATCCTCACAGAGACACCCACAGAAAACACAGAAAGACACATGCACACACCCTCACAGGGACACAAACAGAAAATGCACAGACATACACACACACACCCTCACAGAGACATCCACAGAAAATGAACAAAGACATACACACACCAGCACAGAGACATACACAAAAAATGCAAAAAGAAAGACACACACACCATCATAGGAGACATCCACAAAAAATGCACAAAGACAGACACACATACCCTTACAGAGAGACCCACAGAAAAAAATACATACACACTCAGAGACACCAACAAAAGCACAAAGACATAAACACAGAAACACTCACAGGAGGTAGAATTTCTGCTCATTGACATCCCCTAAATCTACAGTGTGTGACATGCATGATAAAAAATAGCAGAAATTAAAAGATCAATCATTTTTAAAGAATCATATTTGTAAATGTGCATACAAAAATACTTCTGTGAATTCAAAATTGTACATTAATGATCTGTCAGAATGGGTAGACGAATAAAGTACTTTTGAAAGGTCAACATATGTTTGTTTTTTCCCATTTTCCCCAACCAAAAGCACCACTTCAAATCTGTTGTACAAATGTTTCCATCTGTTAGCTGTACTTATGGATTTTGAAAATGCTGTACTCTATATGGTCTTGGTGGAACCATAAGCTGTGGCACTAGGTCTCATACCATTAAATCTGGTTAAATGCAGGATTTAGGCTTGTTTGTATGTATTTCAAAATTAAGCCAGCTGTAGTGTAAACTGAACAGTGTCAAGTTAACCTGTCTCATTCAAACACTGAGCAATCTTAGGCCTAGATTTGGAGTTCGGCGGTAGCCGTCAAAACCAGCGTTAGAGGCTCCTAACGCTGGTTTTGGCCGCCCGCTGGTATTTGGAGTCAGTGATTAAAGGGTCTAACGCTCACTTTTCAGCCGCGACTTTTCCATACCGCAGATCCCCCTACGCCATTTGCGTAGCCTATCTTTTCAATGGGATCTTTCTAACGCTGGTATTTAGAGTCGTTTCTGAAGTGAGCGTTAGAGCTCTAACGACAAAATTCCAGCCGCCTGAAAATAGCAGGAGTTAAGAGCTTTCTGGCTAACGCCGGTTCATAAAGCTCTTAACTACTGTACCCTAAAGTACACTAACACCCATAAACTACCTATGTACCCCTAAACCAAGGTCCCCCCACACCGCCGCCACTCGATTAAAATTTTTAACCCCTAATCTGCCGACCGCCACCTACGTTATACTTATGTACCCCTAATCTGCTGCCCCTAACCCCGCCGACCCTTGTATTACATTTATTAACCCCTAACTTGCCCCCCACAAAGTCGCCGCCAGCTACTTAAAATAATTAACCCCTAATCTTCCGACCGCAAATCGCCGCCACCTACGTTATCCCTATGTACCCCTAATCTGCTGCCCTAACATCGCCGACCCCTATATTATATTTATTAACCCCTAATCTGCCCCCCTCAACGTCGCCGACACCTGCTTACACTTATTAACCCCTAATCTGCCGAGCGGACCTGAGCGCTACTATAATAAAGTTATTAACCCCTAATCCGCCTCACTAACCCTATCATAAATAGTATTAACCCCTAATCTGCCCTCCCTAACATCGCCGACACCTACCTTCAATTATTAACCCCTAATCTGCCGACTGGAGCTCACCGCTATTCTAATAAATTGATTAACCCCTAAAGCTAAGTCTAACCCTAACACTAACACCCCCCTAAGTTAAATATAATTTTTATCTAACGAAATAAATTAACTCTTATTAAATAAATGATTCCTATTTAAAGCTAAATACTTACCTGTAAAATAAATCCTAATATAGCTACAATATAAATTATAATTATATTATAGCTATTTTAGGATTAATATTTATTTTACAGGCAACTTTGTAATTATTTTAACCAGGTACAATAGCTATTAAATAGTTAAGAACTATTTAATAGTTACCTAGTTAAAATAATAACAAATTTACCTGTAAAATAAATCCTAACCTAAGATATAATTAAACCTAACACTACCCTATCAATAAAATAATTAAATAAACTACCTACAATTACCTACAATTAACCTAACACTACACTATCAATAAATTAATTAAACACAATTCCTACAAATAAATACAATTAAATAAACTAGCTAAAGTACAAAAAATAAAAAAGAACTAAGTTACAGAAAATAAAAAAATATTTACAAACATAAGAAAAATATTACAACAATTTTAAACTAATTACACCTACTCTAAGCCCCCTAATAAAATAACAAAGCCCCCCAAAATAAAAAATTCCCTACCCTATTCTAAATTAAAAAAGTTACAAGCTCTTTTACCTTACCAGCCCTGAACAGGGCCCTTTGCGGGGCATGCCCCAAGAAGTTCAGCTCTTTTGCCTGTAAAAAAAACATACAATACCCCCCCCAACATTACAACCCACCACCCACATACCCCTAATCTAACCCAAACCCCCCTTAAAGAAACCTAACACTAATCCCCTGAAGATCTTCCTACCTTGTCTTCACCATCCAGGTATCACCGATCCGTCCTGGCTCCAAGATCTTCATCCAACCCAAGCGGGGGTTGGCGATCCATAATCCGGTGCTGAAGAGGTCCAGAAGAGGCTCCAAAGTCTTCCTCCTATCCGGCAAGAAGAGGACATCCGGACCGGCAAACATCTTCTCCAAGCGGCATCTTCGATCTTCTTCCATCCGGAGCGAAGCGGCAGGATCCTGAAGACCTCCAGCGCGGAACATCCATCCGGACCGACGACTGAACGACGAATGACTGTTCCTTTAAGGGACGTCATCCAAGATGGCGTCCCTCGAATTCCGATTGGCTGATAGGATTCTATCAGCCAATCGGAATTAAGGTAGGAATTTTCTGATTGGCTGATGGAATCAGCCAATCAGAATCTAGTTCAATCCGATTGGCCGATCCAATCAGCCAATCAGATTGAGCTCGCATTCTATTGGCTGATCGGAACAGCCAATAGAATGCGAGCTCAATCTGATTGGCTGATTGGATCAGCCAATCGGATTGAACTTGATTCTGATTGGCTGATTCCATCAGCCAATCAGAAAATTCCTACCTTAATTCCGATTGGCTGATAGAATCCTATCAGCCAATCGGAATTCGAGGGACGCCATCTTGGATGACGTCCCTTAAAGGAACAGTCATTCGTCGTTCAGTCGTCGGTCCGGATGGATGTTCCGCGCTGGAGGTCTTCAGGATCCTGCCGCTTCGCTCCGGATGGAAGAAGATCGAAGATGCCGCTTGGAGAAGATGTTTGCCGGTCCGGATGTCCTCTTCTTGCCGGATAGGAGGAAGACTTTGGAGCCTCTTCTGGACCGGATTATGGATCGCCAACCCCCGCTTGGGTTGGATGAAGATCTTGGAGCCAGGACGGATCGGTGATACCTGGATGGTGAAGACAAGGTAGGAAGATCTTCAGGGGATTAGTCTTAGGTTTATTTAAGGGGGGTTTGGGTTAGATTAGGGGTATGTGGGTGGTGGGTTGTAATGTTGGGGGGGGGTATTGTATGTTTTTTTTTACAGGCAAAAGAGCTGAACTTCTTGGGGCATGCCCCGCAAAGGGCCCTGTTCAGGGCTGGTAAGGTAAAAGAGCTTGTAACTTTTTTAATTTAGAATAGGGTAGGGAATTTTTTATTTTGGGGGGCTTTGTTATTTTATTAGGGGGCTTAGAGTAGGTGTAATTAGTTTAAAATTGTTGTAATATTTTTCTTATGTTTGTAAATATTTTTTTATTTTCTGTAACTTAGTTCTTTTTTATTTTTTGTACTTTAGCTAGTTTATTTAATTGTATTTATTTGTAGGAATTGTGTTTAATTAATTTATTGATAGTGTAGTGTTAGGTTAATTGTAGGTAATTGTAGGTAGTTTATTTAATTATTTTATTGATAGGGTAGTGTTAGGTTTAATTATATCTTAGGTTAGGATTTATTTTACAGGTAAATTTGTTATTATTTTAACTAGGTAACTATTAAATAGTTCTTAACTATTTAATAGCTATTGTACCTGGTTAAAATAATTACAAAGTTGCCTGTAAAATAAATATTAATCCTAAAATAGCTATAATATAATTATAATTTATATTGTAGCTATATTAGGGTTTATTTTACAGGTAAGTATTTAGCTTTAAATAGGAATCATTTATTTAATAATAGTTAATTTATTTCGTTAGATAAAAATTATATTTAACTTAGGGGGGTGTTAGTGTTAGGGTTAGATTTAGCTTTAGGGGTTAATCCATTTATTAGAATAGCGGTGAGCTCCGGTCGGCAGATTAGGGGTTAATAATTGAAGGTAGGTGTCGGCGATGTTAGGGAGGGCAGATTAGGGGTTAATACTATTTATGATAGGGTTAGTGAGGCGGATTAGGGGTTAATAACTTTATTATAGTAGCGCTCAGGTCCGCTCGGCAGATTAGGGGTTAATAAGTGTAGGCAGGTGTTGGCGACGTTGAGGGGGGCAGATTAGGGGTTAATAAATATAATATAGGGGTCGGCGATGTTAGGGCAGCAGATTAGGGGTACATAGGGATAACTTAGGTTGCGGCGGTTTACGGAGCGGAAGATTAGGGGTTAATAATATAATGCAGGAGTCAGCGATAGCGGGGGCGACAGATTAGAGGTTAATAAATGTAAGGTTAGGGGTGTTTAGACTCGGGGTTCATGTTAGAGTGTTAGGTGCAGACGTAGGAAGTGTTTCCCCATAGGAAACAATGGGGCTGCGTTAGGAGCTGAACGCTGCTTTTTTGCAGGTGTTAGGTTTTTTTTCAGCTCAAACAGCCCCATTGTTTCCTATGGGGGAATCGTGCACGAGCACGTTTTTTAGGCCGGCCGCGTCCGTAAGCAACTCTGGTATCGAGAGTTGCATTTGCGGTAAAAATGCTCTACGCTCCTTTTTTGGAGCCTAACGCAGCATTTGTTTGAACTCTCGATACCAGAGTTAATTTTATGGTGCGGCCAGAAAAAAGCCCGCGGAGCGTTAACAGCCCTTTTACCGCCAAACTCCAAATCTAGGCCTTAGTCTGAGAGTATAACATTTTATGCAGATGTAAAAATCTTAGATGAAATGCCTCCTGGCATCCGTAAAGTCCTTGCAAAAAAGAGTCAGTAAACAGGAATGTAATTAAAAAATAATAATAAATATATATATATATATATATATATATATATATATATATATATATATATATATATATATATATATATATATATATATATATATATATAAATCATATCTGCCAAAAGGGCACCTACCATTTGTGTATTGAGGAGGAAACATTTCTGCTTGGTCTTAAATATAGAATTTCTACAGCATTGTTAAATAATCATAAATACACTGCTGCATATTGCTAAAATTTGTTTTTATGGACCCCTGGACCCACCATACAACTACCACACTGAAGTTACAATCTGAAATTTGCACAAAGAAATAAAAAACATTTATTAAGTCCTACCTCCTCTGCAAATGAAAGTGATCTGCCATCCGATTTAGGCACACATTGTACTTTTTTTTTATTTTATTTTTTTATTCTTTTAATTAGTGAAGACACAGCCCTCAAAACACAGACACATCAAATATCAGTACAGGCACAGGCATACACACACACCCTCACAGAGACACCCACAGAAAACACACAAAGACATACACACCCACCCTCACAGAGACACCCACAGAAAATGCACAAAGACATAGGCAAACATCCTCACAGAGACACCCACAGAAAACACACAAAGACACATGCACACACCCTCACAGGGACACAAACAGAAAATGCACAGACATACACACACACACCCTCACAGAGACATCCACAGAAAATGAACAAAGACATACACACACCAGCACAGAGACATACACAAAAAATGCAAAAAGAAAGACACACACACCATCATAGGAGACATCCACAAAAAATGCACAAAGACAGACACACATACCCTTACAGAGAGACCCACAGAAAAAAATACATACACACTCAGAGACACCAACAGTAACAGAAATACATACAGTACTTCTCACCGTCCAAGGACAGTAGGAAGGCCTCTGGAGCCCCCTCCGCCCGCCCGCCCTCCCTCCCCAAGGCCCAGTAGTGATTAATGGCATGCAGTACCTTACGCAAGTTAACAACTGATGTGCGCTTAAAAACAAAACCTGTTTGGTCTGGGTGAAGGAGACAAGGCAGCAAGGACCTTAGGCAATTTGCCAAGCTCTTCATAAGTATTTTTAGTCGGTGTTAAGTAGGGAAAATGGGATGGTAGGACTCCGGAAGTGTATGATCTTTGCCTGGTTTGGGGATGAGAGTGATGTGAGCCGAGGTGAAATTTTAAGAAGGTATAGGGGCCCATTTGTCAAGCTCCGGATGGAGCTTGAGGGCCCGTGTTTCTGGCGAGTCTTCAGATTTGCTAGAAACAGCAGTTATGAAGCAGAGATCTAAAGACCGCTGCTCCATAACACTGTACGCCTGCTCTCAGCTATTTATTCTTAAATAAAAATTTCTATGTTACATACAAAAAATAAAAAAATAAGTCCATTGAGTTCAACCTATACAAATCTTAATTTATCTACAATAAAAGCTCCAGTTGATCTTAATTTAATTCAATTATAAAGGTGACCTATTTAACACCAGCAATCATATCCCTGAATTCTTTTTCTAGCCAAAAATTGATCCAACCATTTTTAATATATCTAAGGTATTGGCATTTATTAAGTCCTTAGGTAAAGAGTTCCACAATTTGATTGCCCTTAGTGAACAAAACGTTTACGTTGCTGGAGATTAAATTTCCTTTCTTCGAGCCTTAAATTGTGACCTCTTGTCGCAAACAATTTTCTTAGAATAAACAGATCTTCCACCATCTCTGTATTTGGGCCTTGATTATATTTATATAAAGTAATCATGTTACCTCTCAAGCGTCTTTTTTTCTAGAGAAAATAGACATGCGCCTAGATTACGAGTCTTGCGTTAGCCTTAAAAAGCAGTGTTGAGAGGTCCTAACGCTGCCTTTTAACGCCCGCTGGTATTACGAGTCTGGCACGTACAGGTGTACCGCTCACTTTTTTCCCAGACTCGAGCATACCGCAAATCCACTTACATAAATTGCGTATCCTATCTTTTTAATGGGATTTGCTAAACGCCGGTATTACGAGTCTTGGAAAAAGTGAGCGGTAGACCCTCTCCTGTCAAGACTCCTACCGCATTTAAAAGTCAGTAGTAACATAAAACTCTTAACTAAAGTGCTAAAAAGTACACTAACACCCATAAACTACCTATTACCCCTAAACCGAGGCCCCCCCCACATCGCAAACACTTAAATAAATGTTTTAACCCCTAATCTGCCGACCGGACATCGCCGCCACTTCAATAAATATATTAACCCCTAAACCGCCGCACTCCACCTCGCAAACATTAGTTAAATTTTATTAACCCCTAATCTGCCGTCCCTAACATCGCCGACACCTACCTACATTTATTAACCCCTAATCTGCCGCCCCCAACGTCGCTGCAACTAAATTAAATGTATTACCCCCTAAAACTAAGTCTAACCCTAACCCTAACACCCCCCTAACTTAAATATAATTTAAAATAATCTAAATAAAATTACTTCAATTAACTAAATTATTCCTATTTAAAACTAAATACTTACTGATAAAATAAACCCTAAGCTAGCTACAATATAACTAATAGTTACATTGTATCTATCTTAGGGTTTATGTTTATTTTACAGGCAACTTTGTATTTATTTTAACTAGGTACAATAGTTATTAAATAGTTATTAACTATTTAATAACTTCCTAGTTAAAATAAATACAAATATACCTGTAAAATAAATCCTAACCTAAGTTACAATTACACCTAACACTACACTGTCATTAAATAAATTACCTAAATTAACTACAATTAATTACAATTAAATAAAATAAACTAAATTACAGAAAAAAATAAAATAATTAAATTTTTTTAAAACTAATTACATCTAATCTAATCCCCTTAATAAAATAAAAAAGCCCCCCAAAATAATAAAAATCCCTACCCTATACTAAATTACAAATAGCCCTTAAAAGGGCTTTTTGCGGGGCATTGCCTCAAAGTAATCAGCTCTTTTACCTGTAAAAAAAAAGAAAATACCCCCCCAACATTACAACCCACCACCCACACACCCAACCCTACTCTAAAACCCACCCAATCCCCCTTAATAAAACCTAACACTACCCCCTTGAAGATCACCCTACCTTGAGACGTCTTCACCCAACCGGGCAGAAGTGGTCCTCCAGACGGTCCAAACTCTTCATCCTATCCGGGTACAAGATGTCCTCCAGATGGGCAGAAGTCTTCATCCAGGCGGCATATTCTATCTTCATTCATCCGGAGCGGGTCCATCTTCAAGACACCCGACGCGGAGCATCCTCTTCTTCCGACGACTAACACTAAATGAAGGTACCTTTAAGTGATGTCATCCAAGATGGCGTCCCTTCAATTCCGATTGGCTGATAGAATTCTATCAGCCAATCGGAATTAAGGTAGAAAAAATCCTATTGGCTGATCCAATCAGGTACGTCATGCAAAAACTAACTTAATGACAATAGACGTACCTGGTACGTCAGTTGTCTAACAGAGTGCTGGAAGTGATCACAATCGCTTCCAGCAGCTCTGAGGGTATTGCAGTGATGCCTCGATATGGAGGCATCCTGCAATACCCCTTTACAAGCCTCCGATGCAGAGAGAGCCACTCTGTGGCCCTCTCTGCACCGGTACTGATGGTGCCGATGGTGCATTTGTCCGGTGGGTGGAGGGAGTGTGTGCGCGCGTGCACGTGCATGTGCACATGCGCGCATTAGCCACACTGACACCAATGAAAAAGGAAGGGGAAAAAAGTTATTTTTTTTTTTTACATTTAAAAGGATCTGGGAGGGGGAGGGGGTGGGGGTATTGTGGGGGGGCTGCTACACTACAGAAATAATTAAACATACAAATAAAAGTTATAAATAAAATTAAAATAGTTTGGTTTGTGGGGCCAAACTGGGTACTGGCAGACAGCTGCCAGTACCCAAGATGGCGGTAATTAGGTAGGGGAGAGGGTTAGAGAGCTGGAGGGGGGGATCAGGGAGGTTGGTGCTAAGGCAGGGGTCCATCACAACTAAAATATTTTATAATTTTTATTTAAAAAAAAAACAAAACTCTTTTATTTAGTACTGGCAGACTTTCTGCCAGTACTTAAGATGGCGGTAACAATTGTGGGGTGGGGGAGGGAAGAGAGCTGTTTGGGAGGGATCAGGGGGTGGGATGTGTCAGGTGGGAGGCTGATCTCTAAAATTAACCCTGCAAGCTCCCTACAAGCTACCTAATTTAACCCCTTCACTGCTGGGCATAATTCACGTGTGGTGCGCAGCAGCATTTAGCGGCCTTCTAATTACCAAAAAGCAACGCCAAAGCCATATATGTCTGCTATTTCTGAACAAAGGGGATCCCAGAGAAGCTTTTACAACAATTTCTGCCATAATAGCACAAGCTGTTTGTAAATAATTTCAGTGAGAAACCTAAAATTGTGAAAAATGTAAAGTTTTTTTTTTTATTTGCTCGCATTTGGCGGTGAAATGGTGGCATAAAATATACCAAAATGGGCCTAGATCAATACTTGGGGTTGTCTACTACACTACACTAAAGCTAAAATTAACCCTACAAGCTCCCTAATTAACCCCTTCACTCCTGGGCATAAAACATGTGTGGTGCGCAGCGGCATTTAGCGGCCTTCTAATTACCAAAAAGCAACCACAAAGCCATATAAGTCTGTTATTTCTGAAAAAGGGGATCCCAGAGAAGCATTTACAACCATTTGTGCCATAATTGCAGAAGCTGTTTGTAAATAATTTCAGTGGGAAACCTAAAGTTTGTGACAAAATTTGTGAAAAAGTGAACTTTTTTTTTTTTTATCGCATTTGGCGGTGAAATGGTGGCATGAAATATACCAAAATGGGCCTAGATCAATACTTTGGGATGTCTTCTAAAACAAAATATATACATGTCAAGGGATATTCAGGTATTCCTGACAGATATCAGGGTTCCAAAGTAACTAGCGCTAATTTTGAAAAAAACATAATTTATGCTTACCTGATAAATTCCTTTCTCCTGTAGTGTAGTCAGTCCACGGGTCATCCATTACTTATGGGATATTAACTCCTCCCCAACAGGAAGTGCAAGAGGATCACCCAAGCAGAGCTGCTATATAGCTCCTCCCCTCTACGTCACACCCAGTCATTCGACCGAAAACCAAACGAGAAAGGAGAAACTATAGGGTGCAGTGGTGACTGGAGTATAATTTAAAATTTAGACCTGCCATAAAAAACAGGGCGGGCCGTGGACTGACTACACTACAGGAGAAAGGAATTTATCAGGTAAGCATAAATTATGTTTTCTCCTGTTAAGTGTAGTCAGTCCACGGGTCATCCATTACTTATGGGATACCAATACCAAAGCTAAAGTACACGGATGACGGGAGGGACAGGCAGGATCTTTATACGGAAGGAACCACTGCCTGAAGAACCTTTCTCCCAAAAACAGCCTCCGAAGAAGCAAAAGTGTCAAATTTGTAAAATTTGGAAAAAGTATGAAGAGAAGACCAAGTTGCAGCCTTGCAAATCTGTTCAACAGAGGCCTCATTCTTAAAGGCCCAAGTGGAAGCCACAGCTCTAGTAGAATGAGCTGTAATCCTTTCAGGAGGTTGCTGTCCAGCAGTCTCATAGGCTAAACGTATAATGCTACGAAGCCAAAAGGATAGAGAGGTAGCAGATGCTTTTTGACCTCTCCTCTGTCCAGAATAAACGACAAACAGGGAAGAAGTTTGGCGAAAATCTTTAGTTGCCTGTAAATAAAATTTCAGGGCACGGACTACGTCTAGATTGTGCAGAAGTCGTTCCTTCTTTGAAGAAGGGTTAGGGCACAATGATGGAACAACAATCTCTTGATTGATATTCTTGTTAGTGACTACCTTAGGTAAGAACCCAGGTTTAGTACGCAGAACTACCTTATCTGAATGAAAAATCAGATAAGGAGAATCACAATGTAAGGCTGATAACTCAGAGACTCTACGAGCCGAGGAAATAGCCATTAAAAACAGAACTTTCCAAGATAACAGCTTGATATCAATGGAATGAAGGGGTTCAAACGGAACACCCTGTAAAACGTTAAGAACTAAGTTTAAGCTCCACGGTGGAGCTACAGTCTTAAACACAGGCTTAATCCTAGCCAAAGCCTGACAAAAGGCCTGAACGTCTGGAACTTCTGACAGACGTTTGTGTAAAAGGATGGACAGAGTTGAGATCTGTCCCTTTAAAGAACTTGCAGATAAACCCTTTTCTAAACCTTCTTGTAGAAAAGACAATATCCTAGGAATCCTAACCTTACTCCATGAGTAACTCTTGGATTCGCACCAGTGTAAGTATTTACGCCATATCTTATGGTAAATTTTCCTGGTAACAGGTTTCCTAGCCTGTATTAAGGTATCAATTACTGACTCCGAAAATCCACGCTTTGATAAAATCAAGCGTTCAATTTCCATGCAGTCAGCTTCAGAGAAATTAGATTTTGATGTTTGAAAGGACCCTGAATTAGAAGGTCCTGTCTCAGAGGCAGAGACCAAGGTGGACAGAATGACATGTCCACTAGATCTGCATACCAGGTTCTGCGTGGCCACGCAGGCGCTATTAGAATCACCAATGCTTTCTCCTGTTTGATCCTGGCAATCAAACGAGGAAGCATCGGGAAGGGTGGAAACACATAAGCCATCCTGAAGGTCCAAGGTGCTGTCAAAGCATCTATCAGGACCGCTCCCGGGTCCCTGGACCTGGACCCGTAACAAGGAAGCTTGGCGTTCTGGCGAGACGCCATGAGATCCATATCTGGTTTGCCCCAACGTCGAAGTATTTGGGCAAAGACCTCCGGATGAAGTTCCCACTCCCCCGGATGAAAAGTCTGGCGACTTAGGAAATCCGCCTCCCAGTTCTCCACTCCTGGGATGTGGATCGCTGACAGGTGGCAAGAGTGAGACTCTGCCCAGCGAATTATCTTTGATACTTCCATCATCGCTAGGGAACTCCTTGTCCCTCCCTGATGGTTGATGTAAGCCACAGTCGTGATGTTGTCCGACTGAAACCTGATGAACCTCAGAGTTGCTAACTGAGGCCAAGCCAGAAGGGCATTGAGAACTGCTCTCAATTCCAGAATGTTTATTGGAAGGAGACTCTCCTCTTGAGTCCATGATCCCTGAGCCTTCAGGGAATTCCAGACAGCGCCCCAACCTAGTAGGCTGGCGTCTGTTGTTACAATTGTCCAGTCTGGCCTGCTGAAGGGCATCCCCCTGGACAGATGTGGCCGAGAAAGCCACCATAGAAGAGAATCTCTGGTCTCTTGATCCAGATTCAGCGTAGGGGACAAATCTGAGTAATCCCCATTCCACTGACTTAGCATGCACAATTGCAGCGGTCTGAGATGCAGGCGTGCAAAAGGAACTATGTCCATTGCCGCTACCATTAAGCCGATTACCTCCATGCATTGAGCCACTGACGGGTGTTGAATGGAATGAAGGACACGGCAAGCATTTAGAAGCTTTGTTAACCTGTCCTCTGTCAGGTAAATTTTAATTTCTACAGAATCTATAAGAGTCCCCAAGAAGGGAACTCTTGTGAGTGGTAAGAGAGAACTCTTCTCCTCGTTCACTTTCCACCCATGCGACCTTAGAAATGCCAGTACTAACTCTGTATGAGACTTGGCAGTTTGGAAGCTTGACGCTTGTATCAGAATGTCGTCTAGGTACGGAGCTACCGAAATTCCTCGCGGTCTTAGTACCGCCAGAAGAGAGCCCAGAACCTTTGTAAAGATTCTTGGAGCCGTAGCCAACCCGAAGGGAAGAGCTACAAACTGGTAATGCCTGTCTAGGAAGGCAAACCTTAGATACCGGTAATGTTCTTTGTGAATCGGTATGTGAAGGTAAGCATCCTTTAAATTCACTGTGGTCATGTACTGACCTCTTTGGATCATGGGTAAGATTGTCCGAATAGTTTCCATTTTGAACGATGGAAGTCTTAAGAATTTGTTTAGGATATTTAAATCCAATATTGGTCTGAAGGTTCCCTCTTTTTTGGGAACCACAAACAGATTTGAGTAAAACCCTTGTCCGTGTTCCGACCGCGGAACTGGGTGGATCACTCCCATTAGTAAAAGGTCTTGTACACAGCGTAGAAACGCCTCTTTCTTTATCTGGTTTGTTGACAACCTTGAAAGATGAAATCTCCCTTGTGGAGGAGAAGCTTTGAAGTCCAGAAGATATCCCTGAGATATGATCTCCAACGCCCAGGGATCCTGGACATCTCTTGCCCAAGCCTGGGCGAAGAGAGAGAGTCTGCCCCCCACTAGATCCGTTTCCGGATCGGGGGCCCTCACTTCATGCTGTCTTAGGGGCAGCAGCAGGTTTTCTGGCCTGCTTGCCCTTGTTCCAGGTCTGGTTAGGTTTCCAGCCTTGTCTGTAGCGAGCAACAGCTCCTTCCTGTTTTGGAGCAGAGGAAGTTGATGCTGCTCCTGCCTTGAAGTTACGAAAGGCACGAAAATTAGACTGTCTAGCCCTAGGTTTGGCTCTGTCTTGAGGCAGGGCATGGCCTTTACCTCCCGTAATATCAGCGATAATTTCTTTCAAACCGGGCCCGAATAAAATCTGCCCCTTGAAAGGTATGTTAAGTAATTTAGATTTAGAAGTTACATCAGCTGACCAGGATTTTAGCCACAGCGCTCTGCGTGCCTGAATGGCGAATCCGGAATTCTTAGCCGTAAGTTTAGTTAAATGTACTACGGCATCAGAAATAAATGAATTAGCTAGCTTAAGGGTTTTAAGCTTGTGTGTAATCTCATCCAATGGCGCTGAGTCAAGGGTCTCTTCCAGAGACTCAAACCAAAATGCTGCCGCAGCCGTGACAGGCGCAATGCATGCAAGGGGTTGCAATATAAAACCTTGTTGAACAAACATTTTCTTAAGGTAACCCTCTAACTTTTTATCCATTGGATCTGAAAAGGCACAGCTATCCTCCACCGGGATAGTGGTACGCTTAGCTAAAGTAGAAACTGCTCCCTCCACCTTAGGGACCGTTTGCCATAAGTCCCGTGTGGTGGCGTCTATTGGAAACATTTTTCTGAATATAGGAGGGGGTGAGAAAGGCACACCGGGTCTATCCCACTCCTTAGTAACAATTTCAGTAAGTCTCTTAGGTATAGGAAAAACGTCAGTACTCGTCGGTACCACAAAATATTTATCCAACCTACAAATTTTCTCCGGGATTGCAACTGTGTTACAATCATTCAGAGCCGCTAACACCTCCCCTAGTAATACACGGAGGTTTTCCAGCTTAAACTTAAAATTTGAAATGTCTGAATCCAGTTTATTTGGATCAAATCCGTCACCCGCAGAATGAAGCTCTCCGTCCTCATGTTCTGCAAATTGTGACGCAGTATCAGACATGGCCCTAGCATTATCAGCACACTCTGTTCTCACCCCAGAGTGATCTCGTTTACCCCTAAGTTCTGGCAATTTAGACAAAACTTCAGTCATAACATTAGCCATGTCTTGTAGAATGATTTGTAATGGCCGCCCTGATGTACTTGGCGTTACAATATCACGCACCTCTTGAGCGGGAGATGCAGGTACTGACACGTGAGGCAAGTTAGTCGGCATAACTTCCCCCTCGTTGTCTGGTGAATGTTGCTTAACATGTACAGATTGACTTTTATTTAAAGTAGCATCAATGCAATTAGTACATAAATTTCTATTGGGCTCCACCTTGGCTTTTGAACATATTGCACAAAGAGATTCCTCTGTGTCAGACATGTTTAAACAAACTAGCAATTAGACTAGCAAGCTTGGAAATACTTTTCAACTAAATTTACAAGCAATATGCAAAACGTTACTGTGCCTTTAAGAAGCACACAAAAACTGTCACTGTTGAATAACAATGAACCGGATTAGTTATAGAAACCAAATTTTCACAGTAAAAGCATAAATTTAGCAAAGGATTGCACTCATTAGCAATGGATGATTAACCCTTAATATCAGAAAAAACGGATAACAATTGAAAATATAAGCATTTTTATCACAGTCAAAGCACAGTCTCACAGGTCTGCTGTGAGTGATTACCTCCCTCAAAACTAGTTTTGAAGACCCCTGAGCTCTGTTGAGACGTCCTGGATCATGCAGGGAGAAAAAGGCAGACTGTGACTGAATTTCTGATGCGTAGTAAAAGCGCCAAAATAGGCCCCTCCCACTCACAATACAACAGTGAGGGAAGCTCAGTAAACTGTTTTAATTTAAAACAAACGACAGCCATGTGGAAAATAACGCCCAAAAACAATTTTTCACCAAGTACCTCAGATAATTAAACGATTTAACATTCCAGCAAACGTTTAAAATCTAATTTATGAAATGTCATTAAAAGCCTGCTGCTAGTCGCTCACACTGCAAGTTAGGCTAAAAGTTATATGCATACAGTATTTTCCCAGTGAAGTGCCATTCCCCAGAAATACTTAAGTGTAAACATACATACATATCAGCCTGATACCAGTTGCTACTACTGCATTTAAGGCTGTACTTACATTATATCGGTATTAGCAGTATTTTCTCAGTCAATTCCATTCCTTAGAAAATAATATACTGCAACATACCTCTTTGCAGGTGAACCTGCCCGCTGTCCCCTGATCTGAAGTTACCTCACTCATCAGAATGGCCGAGAACAGCAAATGGATCTTAGTTACGTCCACTAAGATCATACACAAAACTCAGGTAGATTCTTCTTCAAATTCTGCCTGAGAAGAAAACAACACACTCCGGTGCCGTTTAAAATAACAAACTTTTGATTGAAGATATAAAAACTAAGTTTAATCACCACAGTCCTCTCACACATCCTATCTATTAGTTGGGTGCAAGAGAATGACTGGGTGTGACGTAGAGGGGAGGAGCTATATAGCAGCTCTGCTTGGGTGATCCTCTTGCACTTCCTGTTGGGGAGGAGTTAATATCCCATAAGTAATGGATGACCCGTGGACTGACTACACTTAACAGGAGAAAAGTGGTTTGGAAATAGCAAAGTGCTACTTGTATTTATTGCCCCATAAATTGCAAAAAAAGCAAAGAACATGTAAACATTGGGTATTTCTAAACTCAGGACAAAATTTATAAGCTATTTAGCATGGGTGTTTTTTGGTAATTGTAGATGTGTAACAGATTTTGGGGGTCAAAGTTAGAAAAAGTGTGTTTTTTCCATTTTTTCCTCATATTTTATCATTTTTTTTTTAGTAAATTATAAGATATGATGAAAATAATGGTATCTTTAGAAAGTCCATTTAATGATGAGAAAAACGGTATATAATATGTGTGGGTACAGTAAACGAGTAAGAGGAAAAACATAATTTATGCTTACCTGATAAATTCCTTTCTTCTGTTGTGTGATCAGTCCACGGGTCATCATTACTTCTGGGATATAACTCCTCCCCAACAGGAAATGCAAGAGGATTCACCCAGCAGAGCTGCATATAGCTCCTCCCCTCTACGTCACTCCCAGTCATTCGACCAAGAATCAACGAGAAAGGAGAAACCAAGGGTGAAGTGGTGACTGGAGTATAATTTAAAAGATATTTACCTGCCTTAAAACAGGGCGGGCCGTGGACTGATCACACAACAGAAGAAAGGAATTTATCAGGTAAGCATAAATTATGTTTTCTTCTGTTATGTGTGATCAGTCCACGGGTCATCATTACTTCTGGGATACCAATACCAAAGCAAAAGTACACGGATGACGGGAGGGATAGGCAGGCTCATTATACAGAAGGAACCACTGCCTGAAGAACCTTTCTCCCAAAAATAGCCTCCGAAGAAGCAAAAGTGTCAAATTTGTAAAATTTGGAAAAAGTATGAAGCGAAGACCAAGTTGCAGCCTTGCAAATCTGTTCAACAGAGGCCTCATTCTTAAAGGCCCAAGTGGAAGCCACAGCTCTAGTAGAATGAGCTGTAATTCTTTCAGGAGGCTGCTGTCCAGCAGTCTCATAGGCTAAACGAATTATGCTACGAAGCCAGAAGGAGAGAGAGGTAGCCGAAGCCTTATGACCTCTCCTCTGACCAGAGTACACGACAAACAGGGAAGACGTTTGTCGAAAATCCTTAGTTGCCTGCAAGTAGAACTTGAGGGCACGAACTACATCCAGATTGTGTAGAAGACGTTCCTTCTTTGAAGAAGGATTTGGACACAAGGATGGAACAACAATCTCTTGATTGATATTCCTGTTAGTGACTACCTTAGGTAAGAACCCAGGTTTAGTACGCAGAACTACCTTGTCTGCGTGAAAAATCAGATAAGGAGAATCACAATGTAAGGCTGATAACTCAGAGACTCTTCGAGCCGAGGAAATAGCCATTAAAAACAGAACTTTCCAAGATAACAATTTTATATCAATGGAATGAAGGGGTTCAAACGGAACCCCCTGTAAAACGTTAAGAACTAAGTTTAAACTCCATGGTGGAGCAACAGTTTTAAACACAGGCTTGATCCTAGCTAAAGCCTGACAAAAGGCCTGGACGTCTGGATTTTCTGACAGACGCCTGTGTAACAAGATGGACAGAGCTGAGATCTGTCCCTTTAATGAGCTAGTCGATAAACCTTTTTCTAAACCTTCTTGTAGAAAGGACAATATCCTAGGAATCCTAACCTTACTCCAGGAGTAACCTTTGGATTCGCACCAGTATAGGTATTTACGCCATATCTTATGGTAAATCCTTCTGGTAACAGGCTTCCTAGCCTGTATCAGGGTATCAATAACCGACTCAGAAAAACCACGTTTTGATAAAATCAAGCGTTCAATTTCCAAGCAGTCAGCTTCAGAGAAGTTAGATTTTGATGTTTGAATGGACCCTGTATCAGAAGGTCCTGTCTTAGAGGTAGAGACCAAGGCGGACAGGATGACATGTCCACTAGATCTGCATACCAAGTCCTGCGCGGCCATGCAGGCGCTATTAGAATCACTGATGCTCTCTCCTGTTTGATTTTGGCAATCAATCGAGGAAGCAGCGGGAAGGGTGGAAACACATAAGCCATCCCGAAGTTCCAAGGTGCTGTCAAAGCATCTATCAGAACCGCTCCCGGATCCCTGGATCTGGACCCGTAGCGAGGAAGTTTGGCGTTCTGGCGAGACGCCATGAGATCTATCTCTGGTTTGCCCCAACGTCGAAGTATTTGGGCAAAGACCTCCGGATGAAGTTCCCACTCCCCCGGATGAAAAGTCTGGCGACTCAAGAAATCCGCCTCCCAGTTCTCCACTCCCGGGATGTGGATTGCTGACAGGTGGCAAGAGTGAGACTCTGCCCAGCGAATTATCTTTGATACTTCCATCATTGCTAGGGAGCTTCTTGTCCCTCCTTGATGGTTGATGTAAGCTACAGTCGTGATGTTGTCCGACTGAAACCTGATGAACCCCCAAGTTTTTAACTGGGGCCAAGCCAGAAGGGCATGGAGAACTGCTCTCAATTCCAGAATGTTTATTGGCAGGAGACTTTCCTCCTGATTCCATTGTCCCTGAGCCTTCAGAGAATTCCAGACAGCGCCCCAACCTAGTAGGCTGGCGTCTGTTGTTACAATTGTCCAGTCCGGCCTGCTGAATGGCATCCCCCTGGACAGATGTGGCCGAGAAAGCCACCATAGAAGAGAGTTTCTGGTCTCTTGATCCAGATTCAGAGTAGGGGACAAGTCTGAGTAATCCCCATTCCACTGACTCAGCATGCACAATTGCAGCGGTCTGAGATGTAGACGTGCAAAGGGAACTATGTCCATTGCTGCTACCATTAAGCCGATCACCTCCATGCATTGAGCTACTGACGGGAGTTGAATGGAATGGAGGACACGGCATGCATTTAGAAGCTTTGTTAACCTGTTTTCTGTCAGATAAATCTTCATTTCTACAGAATCTATAAGAGTCCCCAAGAATGGAACTCTTGTGAGAGGAAAAAGAGAACTCTTCTTTTCGTTCACTTTCCATCCATGCGACCTTAGAAATGCCAGAACTAACTCTGTATGAGACTTGGCAGTTTGAAAGCTTGAAGCTTGTATCAGAATGTCGTCTAGGTACGGAGCTACCGAAATTCCTCGCGGTCTTAGTACCGACAGAAGGGCACCCAGAACCTTTGTGAAGATTCTTGGAGCCGTAGCCAGTCCGAATGGAAGAGCTACAAACTGGTAATGCCTGTCTAAGAAGGCAAACCTTAGATACCGGTAATGATCTTTGTGAATCGGTATGTGAAGGTAAGCATCCTTTAAATCCACTGTGGTCATGTACTGACCCTTTTAGATCATGGGTAAGATTGTCCGAATAGTTTCCATTTTGAACGATGGAACTCTTAGGAATTTGTTTAGGATCTTTAAATCCAAGATTGGCCTGAAAGTTCCCTCTTTTTTGGGAACCACAAACAGGTTTGAGTAAAACCCTTGTCCTTGTTCCGACCGCGGAACCGGATGGATCACTCCCATTAATAACAGATCTTGTACACAGCGTAGAAACGCTTCTTTCTTTATCTGGTTTGTTGACAACCTTGACAGATGAAATCTCCCTCTTGGGGGAGAGAATTTGAAGTCTAGAAGGTATCCCTGAGATATGATCTCTAGCGCCCAGGGATCCTGAACATCTCTTGCCCAAGCCTGGGCGAAGAGAGAGAGTCTGCCCCCCACTAGATCCGGTCCCGGATCGGGGGCCCTCGGTTCATGCTGTCTTTGGGGCAGCAGCAGGTTTCCTGGCCTGCTTGCCCTTGTTCCAGGACTGGTTAGGTTTCCAGCCTTGTCTGTAACGAGCAACAGCTCCTTCCTGTTTTGGTGCAGTGGAAGTTGATGCTGCTCCTGCTTTGAAATTCCGAAAGGGACGAAAATTAGACTGTCTAGCCTTAGCTTTGGCTTTGTCTTGAGGTAGGGCGTGGCCCTTACCTCCTGTAATGTCAGCGATAATTTCTTTCAAACCGGGCCCAAATAAAGTTTGCCCCTTGAAAGGTATATTAAGTAATTTGGACTTAGAAGTTACATCAGCTGACCAGGATTTTAGCCACAGCGCCCTACGTGCCTGAATGGCGAATCCTGAGTTCTTAGCCGTAAGTTTGGTTAAATGTACTACGGCCTCCGAAATGAATGAATTAGCTAGTTTAAGGACTCTAAGCCTGTCCGTAATGTCGTCCAGCGTAGCTGAACTAAGGTTCTCTTCCAGAGACTCAATCCAAAATGCTGCCGCAGCCGTAATCGGCGCGATGCATGCAAGGGGTTGCAATATAAAACCTTGTTGAACAAACATTTTCTTAAGGTAACCCTCTAATTTTTTATCCATTGGATCTGAAAAAGCACAGCTATCCTCCACCGGGATAGTGGTACGCTTAGCTAAAGTAGAAACTGCTCCCTCCACCTTAGGGACCGTTTGCCATAAGTCCCGTGTGGTGGCGTCTATTGGAAACATCTTTCTAAATATTGGAGGGGGTGAGAACGGCACACCGGGTCTATCCCACTCCTTAGTAACAATTTCAGTTAGTCTCTTAGGTATAGGAAAAACGTCAGTACTCGCCGGTACCGCAAAGTATTTATCCAACCTACACAATTTCTCTGGTATTGCAACAGTGTTACAATCATTAAGAGCCGCTAAGACCTCCCCTAGTAATACACGGAGGTTTTCCAATTTAAATTTAAAATTTGAAATATCTGAATCCAATCTGTTTGGATCAGAACCGTCACCCACAGAATGAAGCTCTCCGTCCTCATGCTCTGCAAGCTGTGACGCAGTATCAGACATGGCCCTAGTATTATCAGCGCACTCTGTTCTCACCCCAGAGTGATCACGCTTGCCTCTTAGTTCTGGTAATTTAGCCAAAACTTCAGTCATAACAGTAGCCATATCTTGTAATGTTATCTGTAATGGCCGCCCAGATGTACTAGGTGCCATAATATCACGCACCTCCCGGGCGGGAGATGCAGGTACTGACACGTGAGGCGAGTTAGTCGGCATAACTCTCCCCTCGCTGTTTGGTGAAATTTGTTCAATTTGTACAGATTGGCTTTTATTTAAAGTAGCATCAATACAGTTAATACATAAATTTCTATTGGGCTCCACCTTGGCATTGGAACAAATGACACAGGTATCTTCCTCTGAATCAGACATGTTTAACACACTAGCAATAAACTTGCAACTTGGTTACAATCTTATTTAACAAAAACGTACTGTGCCTCAAAGAAGCACTAAACGATTAAATGAAAGTTGAAATAATGAACTGAAAAACAGTTATAGCATCAATCCTTAAAAACAACACAACTTTTAGCAAAGGTTTGTTCCCATTAGTAAAGTAACAATAATTAAATTTGAAACATAAAAATTACAGAGCAACGTTTTTAATCACAGTCACTATATAAGTCTCACAGCTCTGCTGAGAGAATCTACCTCCCTCCAAAGAAGTTTGAAGACCCCTGAGTTCTGTTAGAGATGAACCGGATCATGCAGGAAATACAAGAGTAACTGACTGGAAATTTTTGATGCGTAGCAAAGAGCGCCAAAAACGGCCCCTCCCCCTCACACACAGCAGTGAGAGAGAAACGAAACTGTCACAATTAAAACAAGCAACTGCCAAGTGGAAAAATAATGCCCAAATATTTATTCACTCAGTACCTCAGAAAATGCAAACGATTCTACATTCCAGCAAAAACGTTTAACATGATAAATACCTATTAAAAGGTTTAATGTACTTTTAACAGAGTAATTCCGGTGAAATACCATCCCCAGAATACTGAAGTGTAGAGTATACATACATGTCATTATAACGGTATGGCAGGATTTTCTCATCAATTCCATTCAGAAAATAAAAACTGCTACATACCTCAATGCAGATTCATCTGCCCGCTGTCCCCTGATCTGAAGCTTTTACCTCCCTCAGATGGCCGAGAAACAGCAATATGATCTTAACTACTCCGGTTAAAATCATAGTAAAAACTCTGGTAGATTCTTCTTCAAACTCTGCCAGAGAGGCAATAACACGCTCCGGTGCTATTGTAAAATAACAAACTTTTGATTGAAGTTATAAAAACTAAGTATAATCACCATAGTCCTCTCACACATCCTATCTAGTCGTTGGGTGCAAGAGAATGACTGGGAGTGACGTAGAGGGGAGGAGCTATATGCAGCTCTGCTGGGTGAATCCTCTTGCATTTCCTGTTGGGGAGGAGTTATATCCCAGAAGTAATGATGACCCGTGGACTGATCACACATAACAGAAGAAATTACAGCTAAACGCAAACACTGCAGAAATGTAAAAATAGCCATTGTCATTAAGGGTAAGAAAATTGAAAAATGGTCCGGTCATTAAGGGGTTAAATTGGTCCCCAGAACTGAAATCCATACTCAAGGTGAGATCTTACCAGGGATTTATATAGTGACAGAATTACTTTCCTCCCTTGCATCAATGCCTCTTTTAATACATGCTAGTATCTTATTAGCCTTAGAAGCCGCTGCCCTGCATTGTGCACCCATCTTTAGCTTGTTATCTATTACTACTCCCAAATCCCTTTCCTCCTTTGTTTGGCTAAATCTTGTCCCATTTAAATAATACATTGCCTGCTTATTTTATTTAAAAGTGTTTTTATTGAGGCAATAAAATACATCAAAGTACAAACATAGTAGGCAGGGCAATATCTCAAACAAAATTGCATGACATCAGTTCCATCATTCAAGCATAAATACAGTAGACAATAGTAGGAGTACGGTACTGACCCTAATGGAGCCTCATTTTATAACTTAATATTAGGACAAACATGTGTCAACAAGGAAAAGTAGATCCACTTATGGGACCTGGAAATTAGTACTTGTCTGAAGACAGATCTTACAGGGATAAAATTTTTTCAATATTTAGACATTCTAGCGTCTTCAATATGTGAAAGATCCGCTCCTGGGATCTGGCGGCAAAGATCAATCTGAAGACATCTATTAGCAGTTCAAAGAGTCCTCGTCATATGTTAGCTTGTTATTGCATATAGATTATAGACAAACTTAAGTGAAACAGATAAACATACTAATAAGGTACAAAACAGCGTTATCCAAACTACTCTGCTAAATGATATCAGTGATGTACCAGAGCTAATCACAGTTGTCACAATAAGGGTATAATGACACTCTTACTGAGCATTTCTAGAGACTTAAACGGTGATAAAACTGTAGTTCCAAAACTCTTTGAATGACCAACATACAGTAAACAAAGGAGAATTCCTTATATTAGGGCCCGAAGATCCTTTTTGCATGAATGCAGGGGAAAACATAGGCTTAGGACTTCGGACTGGGTAGAGACTACTTCACTCTACCAAAAGGGAGTGCGGAGGAGAAGGTATTCGTCCCTACCGCACAAAGATAGTGGGGGAGTGGGGGAGGGGGGGGGCGGGAGATAGCCCAGCAACAGGTTACTCTAGCTTTGCTGGATAGGATAGATAACCAGGTAATAACATCTTGCAAAGTAATATGTACTGGAGTAAACTTAGCGCATATATTACTCAAATCATTAACTCAGTTGGTACACTTATAATGTAAAACTTTCTTACACGAGATAGATAGGTTAGACATGTCATAAGGAAATTTAAATCTAACCTTTCCTGTAGTAAACTATTATTAATTCTTACTCCCATTAACCTAGAAAGGTAATATATATTCATACTCTTTTACATAGCTATTTCTGTCAGGCTTATGTTCTAAAGTGTTCAACTAACTAGTAAAGCATATTAAGAGAGTTGCAAGCATAGAATCAGACCAATTACAGAGCATACAGTTTCATGAAGTCAGTGCACAGAAATAAGATTATCCCTTACCCCACACATGTGGGGGGGGGGAGGGAATGACTACAATTATATAATTTCTGATTTATATACTAAGCAGCTAAACATTAGTGAAAGAATAAAAAAGAGGCTTCTGATACAACCAGGTCACACGTGCTCGCATGGTAAATGGTATTCTATACGTACTACATATTTATACTTATAGGAGAAATAAATATAGGGGAAAAATAAGTGGCAATAGTAATTTGGTATCTGATATAGGGCTCTATAGTGAGAGTAAAATCCTCTAAGTTGACTACTAGGGACATAGGGCTAAAACAGTAGTAGTGCATGACAGGCTAGAGTTAACATTCATATAAGATGAGAAGCAATGGACGATATTAAGTCACTGAGTTGCACATATCAATTAGGAGCCCATTGCCTCACAGACAAACAGCATGAGAATAGTGTGTATTTCTTGGAAGAAAAAGAATCAAGAAAAAAAACAAAAAAAACAAAAAAAAAAAACATGCTAAGACATAAAGGCATAATGGCAGCAGAAGGGGTAATACACAATTCTGACAAGAGCTCTAGGCTAATCATATATGGCAATGCAAAAATGTTAACTTGGGTTTTGGACAAGCATCAGATACCTCCCTGGTATCTCCATAGAGAACAAACCCAGTAAATAGAAAATAGCAAAGTTACAGTTTAGGTGGGCACCAGGCATCAAGAAAAGCTCTAGCACCATGTAGCAAGGCAATGCTCTTAACCCACTCCAACTCTCTTGTCGTTGTTGTCCCCATTTAATGTCTCAGTACTATTCCAGAGAGTCCTCAGCATTCTCCTGAGTAATAGCAAGGGCTTTCCAAATCAATACAGCGATAGCTCCTGCTGACACAGATGTATTGGGTACAAGTTCTCTGATAACACAGATATCCTCCCCCGGTGTCTGTGTGTTACAATCTGGCAAGTCGGGGGGCTCCCCTTTAGCAATACTGGCTGACACTGTCACAGGCTTGAGAGAAACAGGCACCGCAAGACCATCTCCCATATTCAGCTGCGCGGCGTTAAGCTGTGTGCCAGAGACCACCTCTGCTTCCCCAGCACCTTCAGTATGTTTCTCTTTAGATCTCTCCTTTTCAATCCTGTCTATTAGGTTATCAAATCTGCGGAGTATCTGTTGCTCATATTCATCGAATAGAGCTTGTATTGTGGTGGGGGTGCACTTTTCCATACTCAGATTTTTATTGTGGCTAGCTGACCGTGTGACTTTTCAAGATGGCGGCTGCTCAGGGCATGCAGTACTCAATAAAGTATTCCAGAACTGACCGGAGTGTTACCACGGATGCACTTGTGCTTCCAGCACTACTCAGGCTTGATACTATAGTCAGGAATGGGTATTGTAGAGCCAATATCCCTCCGATCTTGGCTATGGATAGTGCTGTGTTATGTCAGGGGAATCCTCTGAGCCTCAGACCCCTGGTCTCTCCAACAGTGTTATATCAAGTTAAGCTTTCCTACGGGCTCTGTGATATGGCCAGCATGGAGTTTAGGCACCTCAAAGCAGCCGATCTGGAGTTTGCTGCCCTTGGAGGCTCAATCTCTGCTACTCGCGACTCCCGATCCAGGCCGCAGCCGCGGCGTTTCCTAAGCTCAGCTCCGGTTCTCTGATGCGGCCCAGCGGGGCTCCGGGTTATTTTCATAGAATCAGGATCATTATGCGCCTTGGGGAGATCCAGCAGCAATCCCCAATGATAAACAGATAGTTTCCCCAAGATTACACACTTTTTAGCCTAGAAAATACTGTTTTAGAAGCAGAGCACTCACTCTGCATGTCTTCTCTGTTCGGCGTCAAACTCCGCCCCCTTGCCTGCTTATTTTTACTTCTAAAATGTAGAACCTTACATTTTCCAGTATTAAATCTCATTTTCAATTTGCCTGCCCATACTTCTAATTTTTTCAGATCCCTTTGTAAAGCAATTTCATCCTGCACTGACCTAATGACCTTACACAACTTTGCATCATCAGCAAAAATAGAGATGTTTCTATTTAATCCTTGCTCCAAGTCATTAAAGTGAATGTAAATTTTGATGATAAAGTGCCCGTTTTTTAAAAATTTGATTAAAAACAAGGGCACTTTAATTTATCAAAATTTACATTTACAATTTTTGTGTTGTGAAAATACTTACCTTTTAATCTTGACAGCCGCTGCATCGCTTCCTCCGACCGTAGCAAAGCCTCTTCCTGTGTCTAAAATGAGGAATCCTGCTTCCTCCAATCATGGCGTTGAATCAGACACTGATTCCCCCGGAGGGGGAAGCCGTGATTGGAGGATGACCGATCCATCATTTCTGACGTAGAAAGAGGCTTGCGACGACTGGGGGAAGCTGGAGCGGTTGTCAGGATTAAAAGGTAAGTATTTTCACAACACGAGTGAAATGTAAATTTTGATGAATTAAAGTGCCCCTGTTTTTAATCAATTTTTTTTTAAAACGGGCACTTTATCATCAAAATTTACATTCACTTTAATACAAATATTAAAAAGAACAGGGCCCAGAACTGATCCCTGGGGGCTCCACTGATTACCTTTGTCCAATCTGAGTATCATCAATGTACTACTACTCGTTGCTCCCTGTCTTTTATCTAGTTATTTATCCATGAGCTAACATTTCCAGCTATTCACAGTCTCTTAATTTTGTACATTAATCTCTCATGTCGCACTGTATCAAACTCCTTTGCAAAATCCAAGTATATCTCATCAACTGATTCTGCATTATCTATATTTATACTTACTTCTTTTTAGAAACTAATTATATTAGTTTGACGTCATCTATTTCTCATAAACCATGTTGATTTGTTTAAACAAATATACTCATCAGTATAAACCCTTATAATCCCTTCAAGTATCTTTCCCACTATCGATGTCAGACTAAATGGTCTATAGCTTCCTGATTTAGTCCTGTTGATGATTTTTTGGTAAAATGTATATCTATACCTATATATAATTATATATAGGTAAAGACATATACCTATATATAGGGATATCTATTTAAAAAATACTTAGAACATAGTCCCCTATGTGAAGAACATTGGAATATGAAATATTTACAGTAGAAACACAGTTAAACACTTTATTAAAAATGAATATTGCATAAATATGATTTATCATGTTTTTAGCTACTGCAAAAGGTTCCAATGCTTATATATATATATATATATATATATATATATATATATATATATATATATATATATATATATATATATATATATATATATATACAATTATTCTTTATTTATAAAGTGCCAACAGATTCCGCGGCGCTGTCCATAGGTAACAAAGATAAAAAGGACAGTACAATATGAGGCACCAGACAAAATTTAACAAATACAAGGGGAATTTGGAGCCCTGTTCCCGTGGGAACTTATATATACATATATATATATATATATATATATATATATATATATATATATATATATATATATATATATATATACATACAGAGAGAAGTGCACTCACAGGAACAAACAACTGTCTCAATACCATTGTTAGCCTGTTCTATGACGATTTACCACCTGGTGCAGCTTTTTAACCCAGTAATGCTTTTCACCGAGTAGAACTTGCTTGTAGTATATCAGTCTGGACCCAGGTGGTAAATCGCCATCAAACAGGCTAACAATGGTATTGAACAAGGGGCAGCCAGACGTGGACTCCTTGCTCAGTGTGTTTAGAGGAATATGGCTACACCTCACTGACGAGGCCCAATGGAGGCCGAAACAATCACCTGGGTGCAGCTTTTTAGCCCAGTAATGCTTTTCACCGAGTAGAACTTGTAGTATATCAGTCTGGACCCAGGTGGTAAATCGCCAACGAACAGGCTAACAATGGTATTGAACCAGTTGTTCATTCCTGTGAGTGTGCTTCTCTCTGTATGTATTTAGTCTCCCTATGGGAAAAAGGGGCAGCCAGACGTGGACTCCTTGCTCAGTGTGTTTAGAGGAATATAGCTACACCTCACTGACAAGGCCCAATGAAGGCCGAAACAATCGTCTGGGGTTGCTGTGTTCCTTGTTCAGAGTGGAATTGCCTGATAATTCAGCGCTGGACTGACCCTAAGATATATATGTCTATGTTTACATATGTATTTATGTGTTTGAATATATGTCTGTAAATACATATATACACACATACAGTATAAACCCATATATATATATATATATATATATATAAATATATATATATAAACATACTGTATTAAGACATGTATATGATGTATATGTATGTATCTCTATGTTAACGCTATTTGCAGCCCTTTTGTTCCTAAAACCTTAGACCTCATATCTTTGAGCCCTTATAATATTTGAATGCAATATTTAATTATTTTAATTTTGTCATTTATTATGAGTGTCATTGTACTTTTAAATGAATTTTTGATGTGTTTTGTGCAACTTTTTTGTCTCTTGTAACAGTTAACCAGAGCTCGGAAGTTACGCTAACCCGATGTGAGTTCAATTCAATTGCGCTCAAGTGAAGGTGTTTACTTTCAACTCGTAATACGCACGATAATTCAGTTAGTGCACCACTTGTAATATAGCCCATAATGTGGTCGTAGCAGAGGAAACATATCGCTGTGCTTACTTTTACTGGCAGCTGTTCACTGACATACAAGGATTTCTCTGAATATTTGCTCTGTGCCAACTTCCTGTTATCTGACAATTAATACAAATATTTCATTTGCCCAAGAGGAAGCACCTTGCTCTATATAAACTCCCAGATTCCATAGGTGGGTAGAATATTCAGCCAGCATGGAATTTGCAAGACAAACATTCTACTTGTTACTTCTGTCTCTGATCTGTATGACAGGTAATATGGAACTAAAGGGTTTACTGTATCTGTCTGTACTAATGTTTATCCATTTTATTGATGTCTATGGGGCATATTTATTAGGACCGCTGCTCCAGAACCTGTGACTGTCCGCCTGCTCTGAGTCGGAGGACAGAAATCAACCCAATCAAATTATTTATTTATAAAATATTTTACCAGGAAGGATACATTGAGATTTCTCTCATTTTCAAGTATGTCCTGGGTCCACGAAACATTGCATTGATACAATAGGGTACAATAAAATACAAAAACAATAATAATACACAATATATGCAAAAATTTAACATAGAACAGGTAGGAAATATTTAATCAACCATGACAGGTGCATTCTGTTTTGAGATATGTAGAGAGGGATCTCTTAAAGGAGATTAGGCTTGGGGAAGTTTTGAAAGTGTGCGGGAGGTCATTCCATAATTGTGGTGCTCTGTAGGAAAAGGAGGATCGAGCTGCTTTCTTTTTGTATTGAGGCAAGCTAAATAATGTGCTGGTACTGGATCGGAGGTTATAGGAGGTGGGAATAGCCGGGGAGAGCATTCTGCTCAGGTATGGTGGGAGCTTCCCAGAAAAGCTCTTAAATACAAGGCAGGAAAGATGGAGGGTGCGTCTGGATTCCAGCAACAGCCAGTTTAGTTCTTTTAGCATGTCACAATGGTGGGTCCTGTAGTTACATTGTAGCACAAAGCGGCAGAACGAGCTATACAATGTATTAAGTTTATTAAGGTGAGTTTGCGGTGCAGGTGCGTATACTACGTCCCCGTAATCCATGATAGGCATCAGCATTTGCTGTACAATCTTTTCCTTTACAGTAGGGTTGAGGCCGATTTGTTTCTGTACAGGGCACCTAGTTTTGGATAAAGTTTAGATGCAAGTTTTTCTATGTGGAGGCCAAAAGATAGATTAGGGTCTAACAACATACCTAAGTATTTGAAAGAGTGGACTGCGGTCAGCGTGCAATTGGATTTTGTTTTGATGCGTAGATGGAAATTTTGTAATTTGTGTAATTTAGGTCCCGTTCCAAAGATCATTGTGACAGTTTTGTCAGTGCTTAGGAAGAGTTTGTTTTTTGAGATCCACTTTTCTACCTCTGTGAACTGGTCTTGGAGCACTGCTTCAAGCTGCGGCAGAGTGGAATTGTTTGCAAAGATTACTGTGTCATCTGCGTACATGTGTACAGTTGAGGATTTGCAGACATTAGGCAGATTATTTATAAATAATGTGAATAATAGGGGGCCGAGAATGGAACCTTGGGGAACACCACACGTGACTGGGAGAGGGAGGGAGTCGCTGTGAGAAAAGGAGACATATTGTGATCGATCCGATACATATGATCGAAATCAGGTTAACGGACGATCAGCAATACCGGAGTTTTTTAGTTTGAGCAGTAGTATGTCGTGGTCTACCTTTGCAAAATCAAGGAAAATATCTCCAGTTAGGTCTCCTTGTTCCAAGCCAGTTTGGATGTCATTGCAAACTTTTAGGAGGGCAGGTGTAGTGAAGTGATTTGGGCGAAAACCTGATTGAGCAGGGGTCAGATAGTTAGATTGTTGATAATACTCACATAGTTGCGTATGGACGCATTGTTCTAAGATTTTTAACAACACTGGGAGCAAAGATATAGGGCGATAATTAGAAACCAAGGTTAACTCCCCACTTTTATGGATAGGCACTACTCTTGCAGTTTTCCGAAGTTTGAATACGATCATTGATTGACACTCCCTGCTAGCGGCCGATTGGCGGCAAATCTGCAGGGGGCGGCATTGCACCAGCAGTTCACAAGAACTGCTGGTGCAATGATAAATGCAGACAGCATTTATCGATGGGCAGCGATGTGCAGCGGACATGATACGCTACTTCGTATCATGTCCGCTCGCACATTGGTAAATATACCCCTATATCTTAATGGTTTAGAAAGAACATGTACTTTTAAACAACTTTCCAATTTACTTATATTATGAGATTATTTTTTTTTTCTCTTGGTATTCTTTGTTGAAAAATAAGGGCTAGATAATGAGAGACGCGCTATAGTTTGCACACAAGCGATATCGAGATTTGTTGCTGTTGGCACTCAAGTTAAATTCTGCCCGTATTGCAAGTTTAAAGTCAATGCGAATGCGCAAGCGTAATTATAATTTACGCTACAATGATTACCTCGACTTAAGAGCTCTGGTTAACTCTTAAGCGAGTCTAAAAAGACACAAAACACATAAAAAATACCTTTAAAAGTACAGATACACTCATAATAGCACTCTAATGAAAAATATATTTTTAAAAAATTGCAATAAAAATATTTAAGAGCTCAAAGATATGAGATGTCAGGTTTTTTACATAGAGATCTATAGGAACACATGTATAACTATATATATGTATATAAATATATATATGTATGGATTTCTATACATATGTATATATGTATTTATATGTGTATATAAATTTACAAACATATGTACACATATGAATAGAAGTATACATATCTATAGAAATACATACATATACTGTATCTCATTGCAATCCTGCGCTCACGTTTGAGCGAGCTGGCAGCTGTTTTTCTGTGTGTTCAAAACAGGGCTCCATTAAATTCTAGGGGGCCAATTTATTATGTTTGGGCGGACATTATCCGCTGTAGCGGATCATGTCTGCCCTACATCGATAAATGCCAACAGCATACTCTGTCGGCATTTATCATTGCACAAGCATTTCGTGTGAAACGCTTGTGCAGAACCGCCCTCTGCACATTCGCGGCCACTAGCAGGGTGTGTCAATCAACCTGATCATATCTGATCGGACTGATTGCTGTCCGCTTCCTCAGAGATGGCGGAGGAGTTAAGGAGCAGCGACCTTACATTTCCAGTGAGCCGGAAAGTACGGGGGTAGATAGTAGCATCCGCTGCTTGTTAAATCTACCCCTATGGAGGAAAATGATCCTGCGTTTGCCACTTCACAATGTATTTTTTTCAGCCTATAGTACGTGTGCAACTGGGCAAGCAATGGTAAAAGAGTGCAGATAAAGCACTCACAGGAGTGCAAATCTAGATAGGTTCATAGAAGCTTAGGAAAGTGCACGTCTTTAGCACTCAGTAGCGGCAGTGTTTACAATAATGTATAACATTTCTACAAAAAATCATGCAAAACACTGCTGTTATCAAAACACGTGCATGCTCCTGATCTCCTATAAGCCTTACTAGATTTACTCTTCAACAAAGGATACTGAGAGAACAAAGTACATTTGATAACAGAAGGGAAAAGGAAACCTGTTTAAAACTACATACTATGTCCAAATCATGGAAGTTTCATTTTGACTTTACTGCCCTTTTAATACACCACAAACTAAGAAGACATATAGGTTCAGACTGTCACTGAAAATGCATTACAAGTTATATGCTAAACACAGTAAATGCGCTCAGACATACATAGACCTAACTAAAGAAAGCTTTAAGTCACTTTGGGAGTTAAGGGGTTAATTAAAGGCCCATTATAGTCAAAAACTGATATGCTCTACACTGTTAGAGCATATGATTTTAAGATTATTGACCCTAGATTTACTGTGTGTTTAAACCCCGCAAATGGATTCAACACACAGTAGCTTTGCTGCTTGAGACTCGCAGAGCACTGCTAGTCCAAAGCGGAAAACAATGCTGATCCAGTCAGCACTGCTAGTTCCATCTGAATCGTGCGACTAGCACTGCTCATTTGATCAGTGGTGTTTTCCGCTCGGGACCAGCAGTGTTCTACTGTGTTTTTAACCCCTTTGTAGGGATTAAATCCACAGTAGTCTAGGGTCAATAGTCTTAAAATGTTATGCTCTAATGGATCAGAGAATGTCATATTTTGACTATAATGGCTTTTTAATCCTCAGTACAATGGTTTATATAGGAATATTAAGGTTATTGGGCCTATTTAGTGCATTATCCTCATAAATAGCTTTGGACTTGGCAGTCGGAATTAAACTTTTATGATTCAGATAGAGCATGCAATTTTGATGAACTTTTAATTCACTTCTATCATAAAACTCACTTTGTTCTCTTGGTATCCTTTTTTAAAAGCATAACTATATAGGCTCAAGAGCAGCAATCCACTACTGGAAGCTAGCTGGCGAATGGTGGCTACACACGTATGCCTCTTGTCATTGGCTTACCAGATGTGTTCAGCTAGCTCCCAGTTGCGCTGCTCTGGGGCTAACTTTAACTGTGTGTCTAACACCACTGCAGAGGTCCTGGATCATGTGGTACAGTCATTTTGTAGTCATGCTTGTTGGGTGAAAATGCTAATTTCAGTTAAGAGAAAGCTGACACCAGGACTTTCCCTGCTTATTTTGTATATGACTAAGAACATAAACTCTGGAACGAATGTAAGTTTTTTACAGGCTCTGTATGATTGCTCACATGAAACCACACACCTGACTTATATTGCATGCACTTTGTTTATGTCATCTATCTGCCCAATCAGAACACAGACCAAATGCTGGCTCCCCCTTATTCCAAGCTATATGTCTGCATTAAACTCTGTGACAGATATATTCCAACTTCACACGCTAACTAGCAACATCAAATCCCACATTCATGCCCTGCAGAGTCTTTATGTCCCTATCTGCACAGAAACCACCAGACCCAGACCATACACATGCTATTATAGTCCCTTTATGTCCGAAATATGACCACATCAGACCCAGACCATATACAGTTATTATAGTCCCTTTATGTCACATATATGTCCACATCAGACCCAGACCATATACAGTTATTATAGTCCCTTTATGTCACATATGTCCACATCAGACCCAGACCATATACAGTTATTATAGTCCCTTTATGTCACATATATGTCCACATCAGACCCAGACCATATACAGTTATTATAGTCCCTTTATGTCAGATATATGACCACATCAGACCCAGACCATACACAGCTATAATAGTCCCTTTATGTCACATATATGACCACATCAGACCCAGACCATACACAGCTATTATAGTCCCTTTATGTCACATATATGACCACATCAGACCCCAGACCATACACAACTATTATAGTCCCTTTATGTCACATATATGACCACATCAGACCCCAGACCATACACAGCTATTATAGTCCCTTTATGTCACATATATGACCACATCAGACCCCAGACCATACACAACTATTATAGTCCCTTTATGTCACATATATGACCACATCAGACCCCAGACCAAACACAGTTATTATAGTCCCTTTATGTCACATATATGACCACATCAGACCCAGACCATACACAGCTATTATAGTCCCTTTATGTCACATATATGACCACATCAGACCCAGACCATACACAGCTATTATAGTCCCTTTATGTCACATATATGACCACATCAGACCCCAGACCATACACAGCTATTATAGCCCCTTTATGTCACATATATGACCACATCAGACACAAACCATACACAGCTATTATAGTCCCTTTATGTCAGCTATATGACCACATCAGACCCCAGATCATACACAGCTGTTATTGTCCCTTTATGTCACATATACGACCACATCAGACCCCAGACCATACACAGCTATTATAGTCCCTTTATGTCACATATACGACCACATCAGACCCCAGACCATACACAGCTATTATAGTCCCTTTATGTCACATATATGACCACATCAGACCCAGACCATACACAGCTATTATAGTCCCTTTATGTCACATATATGACCACATCAGACCCAGACCATACACAGCTATTATAGTCCCTTTATGTCACATATATGACCACATCAGACCCCAGACCATACACAGCTATTATAGTCCCTTTATGTCACATATATGACCACATCAGACACAAACCATACACAGCTATTATAGTCCCTTTATGTCACATATATGACCACATCAGACCCAGACCATACACAGCTATTATAGGCCCTTTATGTCACATATATGACCACATCAGACCATACACAGCTATTATAGTCCCTTTATGTCACATATATGACCACATCAGACACAAACCATACACAGCTATTATAGTCCCTTTATGTCAGCTATATGACCACATCAGACCCCAGATCATACACAGCTATTATTGTCCCTTTATGTCACATATACGACCACATCAGACCCCAGATCATACACAGCTATTATAGTCCCTTTATGTCACATATATGACCACATCAGACCCAGACCATACACAGCTATTATAGTCCCTTTATGTCACATATA
Organism: Bombina bombina; assembly: GCF_027579735.1. Classification (NCBI taxonomy): domain Eukaryota; kingdom Metazoa; phylum Chordata; class Amphibia; order Anura; family Bombinatoridae; genus Bombina; species Bombina bombina. Next base: position 216,153,671 of record NC_069507.1, read on the forward strand.
TGACCACATCAGACCCAGACCATACACAGCTATTATAGTCCCTTTATGTCACATATATGACCACATCAGACCCCAGACCATACACAGCTATTATAGTCCCTTTATGTCACATATATGACCACATCAGACACAAACCATACACAGCTATTATAGTCCCTTTATGTCAGCTATATGACCACATCAGACCCCAGATCATACACAGCTATTATTGTCCCTTTATGTCACATATACGACCACATCAGACCCCAGACCATACACATGCTATTATAGTCCCTTTATGTCCGAAATATGACCACATCAGACCCAGACCATATACAGTTATTATAGTCCCTTTATGTCACATATATGTCCACATCAGACCCAGACCATATACAGTTATTATAGTCCCTTTATGTCAGATATATGACCACATCAGACCCAGACCATACACAGCTATAATAGTCCCTTTATGTCACATATATGACCACATAAGACCCAGACCATACACAGCTATTATAGTCCCTTTATGTCACATATATGACCACATCAGACCCCAGACCATACACAACTATTATAGTCCCTTTATGTCACATATATGACCATATCAGACCCCAGACCATACACAGCTATTATAGTCCCTTTATGTCACATATATGACCACATCAGACCCCAGACCATACACAACTATTATAGTCCCTTTATGTCACATATATGACCACATCAGACCCCAGACCAAACACAGTTATTATAGTCCCTTTATGTCACATATATGACCACATCAGACCCAGACCATACACAGCTATTATAGTCCCTTTATGTCACATATATGACCACATCAGACCCAGACCAGACACAGCTATTATAGTCCCTTTATGTCACATATATGACCACATCAGACCCCAGACCATACACAACTATTATAGTCCCTTTATGTCAGCTATATGACCACATCAGACCCCAGATCCTACACAGCTATTATTGTCCCTTTATGTCACTTATACGACCACATCAGACCCCAGACCATACACAGCTATTATAGTCCCTTTATGTCACATATATGACCACATCAGACCCAGACCAGACACAGCTATTATAGTCCCTTTATGTCACATATATGACCACATCAGACCCCAGACCATACACAACTATTATAGTCCATTTATGTCACATATATGACCACATCAGACCCAGACCATACACAGCTATTATAGTCCCTTTATACCAGATATATGACCACATCAGACCCAGACCATACACAACTATTATAGTCCCTTAATGTCACATATATGACCACATCAGACCCAGATCATACACAGCTATTATAGTCCCTTTATGTCACATATATGACCACATCAGACCCAGACCATACACAGCTATTATAGTCCCTTTATGTCACATATATGACCACATCAGACCCCAGACCATACACAACTATTATAGTCCCTTTATGTCACATATATGACCACATCAGACCCCAGACCAAACACAGTTATTATAGTCCCTTTATGTCACATATATGACCACATCAGACCCAGACCATACACAGCTATTATAGTCCCTTTATGTCACATATATGACCACATCAGACCCAGACCATACAGAGCTATTATAGTCCCTTTATGTCACATATATGACCACATCAGACCCAAGATCATACACAGCTATTATTGTCCCTTTATGTCACATATACGACCACATCAGACCCCAGACCATACACAGCTATTATAGTCCCTTTATGTCACATATATGACCACATCAGACCCAGACCAGACACAGCTATTATAGTCCCTTTATGTCACATATATGACCACATCAGACCCCAGACCATACACAACTATTATAGTCCCTTTATACCAGATATATGACCACATCAGACCCAGACCATACACAACTATTATAGTCCCTTAATGTCACATATATGACCACATCAGACCCAGATCATACACAGCTATTATAGTCCCTTTATGTCACATATATGACCACATCAGACCCAGACCATACACAGCTATTATAGTCCCTTTATGTCACATATATGACCACATCAGACCCAGACCATACACAGCTATTATAGTCCCTTTATGTCACATATATGACCACATCAGACCCAGACCATATACAGTTATTATAGTCCCTTTATGTCACATACATGACCACATCAGAACCCAGACCGTACACAGCTATTATAGTCCCTTTATACCAGATATATGACCACATCAGACCCAGACCATACACAACTATTATAGTCCCTTTATGTCACATATGACCACATCAGACCCAGACCATACACAACTATTATAGTCCCTTTATGTCACATATATGACCACATCAGACCCCAGACCATACACAGCTATTATAGTCCCTTTATGTCACATATATGACCACATCACACCCCAGACCATACACAGCTATTATAGTCCCTTTATGTCACATATATGACCACATCAGACCCCAGATCATACACAGCTATTATTGTCCCTTTATGTCACATATACGACCACATCAGACCCCAGACCATACACAGCTATTATAGTCCCTTTATGTCACATATATGACCACATCAGACCCAGACCATACACAGCTATTATAGTCCCTTTATGTCACATACAGTATATGAATATGACCACATCAGAATCAGACCATACAGAGCTATTATAGTCCCTTTATGTCACATATATGACCACATCAGACCCAGACCGTACACAGCTATTATAGTCCCTTTATGTTACATATATGACCACATCAGACCCCAGACCGTACACAGCTATTATAGTCCCTTTATGTCAGCTATATGACTACATCAGACCCAGACCATACACAGCTATTATAGTCCCTTTATGTCAGCTATATGACTACATCAGACCCCAGACCATACACAACTATTATAGTCCCTTTATGTCACATATATGACCACATCAGACCCCAAACCGTACACAGCTATTATAGTCCCTTTATACCAGATATATGACCACATCAGACCCAGACTATACACAGCTATTATAGTCCCTTTATGTCACATATATGACTACATCAGACCCCGGACCATACACGTGCTTTTATATTCCCGTTATGTCAGATATACGACCATATCAGACCCCAGGCAATACACATGATATTATGCCATTGCTGCCTTACAAGTTATGTGACATGGTACTGCACTCAGGGTACATGGGGTAAAGAACCAGCACTGCTGAAAAAGTGGAATGGACACCAAATTAATACACAATCCAGATGCGTAACTAGAAACCACAGGGCCCAGGTGCAAGAATCTAAGAAGGGCCCCCCACCCTTCCCCCTAAAAAAGTGAATTTGATACAAAATCAGATTACATGTCTGCAAAAGGAGGTACCCTGTGTCCACAGTCTGTGAGATGGTCTGACCCCCTATTACTGTATATAGTGAGTCAGTGACACAGTCTTTAATCTGTCGGTGAGATGGCCTGACCCTACCCGCCTTAGTACTTTATAAAGTGACCACAGTAGTCTGTGCCATGGTCCAGCCCCCCCGTACTGTATATAGTGGTACTGTATAGACTGACACTGTTTACCCCCCCATGCTGTAGTAACAAGGTCTGTAATTTGCTGGTTCCATAAACATACACACACACACATACATACATAACTACACACACAGTCACATACATAAATACACACACACACACACACACATAAAAACCAATGGGTAAAACAGAAACACTAACCCCTGTAATCAGAGACACTAGTGAAGCATCACGTCACACTCACATGATATCAGTGCAGGCAGTGCAGGTCAACCTTTTTTATTGTAAAAAAAAATTATTATTTTTTTTAAGCTGGGCCCCCACCCTTGCGACCTCTGCACCCCCTGTAGTTTCACCCTGCACAATCCAGCAACCCATATAGGGTACCTTGTAGTCCCGTCTGGTACTCCCTCTCTAACAGCCAATGGATTAGTAAAGCACTATATACTAATATATTTTATTTTTGTTACAGAAATCTGTAGGACAGTACAAAAAATGACATCATTGTTTTCAAACTAAGGGCTAGACTATAAGTGGAGAGCTCAAGCTCAATCTTTGCTAGACAGAGTTTTTCTTTAGCCTCGGGTAGCGCACGTATTACAAGTTGAATGTTTAAAATTTGCAAATCTGACTCGCGCTAACCAAATATTGCGGCTGTGTTAACATATTCTCCCCATAGAAGTCAATAAAGAGCAAAGAAGAAAAAAAAACAACACCTATTTCTCACGTGCTAACCCAGAGTATACAGGATAATTTAATTTTTTTAATTGTAAAAATATATTTCTATATATCTATACATATACCTATACCTCTATATCTACTCCTATAGATATATAGTTATAGATATCTATTTTACATTAACATTATCATATATATATACATATATATATATATATATATATATATGTATATATATATATATTTAATAATAGATATTACATTATTTTCTATGTTAAGAACATAGAAATGTAAAATATGTGCAACACGCGTTGGGTTTGTGCTTTAGATCTAACGAGGTAGGGTTAGCACACATGAAAATGTAGTAATCTTATGGCACGTTATTGAAATATGAAATATAAAATATTATAAAATATTAATAGTTATTAATAATTATTATACATACTGTGCTAAATTCTTAATATTTTATATTTCAATAACGCTCCTTAAGATTACAAAGTTTTCATGTGCACTTACCCGATCACGTTAGATCTAAAGCTTGAAACCTGAAGCGCGTTATGCATATTTTACATTCCTATGTTCTTAACATAAAAAATAATGTAATATTTATTATTAAATATATATTTCTATATATCTGATAATGTTAATGTAAAATAGATATATATAACTACATATCTATAGGAGTAGATATAGAGGTATAGATATATAGAAATATATTTTTACAATAAAAAAATGACATTATCCTGTATGCTGGGTTAGCATATGAGAAATAGGTGTTAAGTTTCTTTCTTATATATATAGTAAGCAAACAAAGCAGGTTTGCACTCGCTGATCTTTAAATAACAGGTGCCTTTTAATATGACGTTTTGGGGAATGTATCCCCTTCCTGATGTATAATTATACATAGGTATAGATATATAGGAATCTCTATTTACAAATACATAGAACACATTCTGCTATGCACAGAACATTGTAATGAATATTTACAGTAAATACATAGTTAAACCCTTTATTAAACAAAAATATTGCATGAATAAGATCTTTCATGTTTACATCTACTTGACTGTAAAGGGCTCTAATGGACTTATATATGTGTCTATTTATTTATACTTATGTATTTACAGTATGTGTTTATATGTGTATATATTTCTTTAACCCCTTAGTGACCAGAGCACTTTTCCATTTTCTGTCCGTTTGGGACCAAGGCTATTTTTACATTTCTGCGGTGTTTGTGTTTAGCTGAAATTTTCCTCTTACTCATTTACTGTACCCACACATATTATATACCGTTTTTCTCGCCATTAAATGGACTTTCTAAAAATACCATTATTTTCATCATATCTTATCATTTACTATAAAAAAAATTATAAAATATGAGGAAAAATGGAAAAAAACACACTTTTTCTAACTTTGAACCCCAAAATCTGTTACATATCTACAACCACCAAAAAACACCCATGCTAAATTGTTTCTAAATTTTGTCCTGAGTTTAGAAATACCCAATGTTTACATCTTCTTTGCTTTTTTTGTAACTTATAGGGCCATAAATACAAGTAGCACTTTGCTATTTTCAAACCATTTTTTTTCAAAATTAACGCTAGTTACATTAGAACACTAATATCTTTCAGGAATCCCTGAATATCCATTGACATGTATATATTTTTTTTTAGAAGACATCCTAAATTATTGATCTAGGCCCATTTTGGTATATTTCATGCCACCATTTCACCGCCAAATGCGATCAAATACAAAAAATTGTTCACTTTTTCACAAATTTTTTCACAAACTTTCAGTTTCTCACTGAAATTATTTACATACTGCTTGTGCAATTATGGCATAAATGGTTGTAAATTCTTCTCTGGGATCCCCTTTGTTCAGAAATAGCAGACATATATGGCTTTGGCATTGCTTTTTGGTAATTAGAAGGCCGCTAAATGCCACTGCGCACCACACGTGTATTATGCCCAGCAGTGAAGGGGTTAATTAGGGAGCATGTAAGGAGCTTTTTGGGGTAATTTTAGCTTTAGTGTAGTGTAGTAGACAACCCCAAGTATTGATCTAGGCCCATTTTGGTATATTTCATGCCACCATTTCACCGCCAAATGCGATCAAATTAAAAAAAACGTAAAATTTTTCATAATTTTAGGTTTCTCACTGAAATAATTTACAAACAGCTTGTGCAATTATGGCACAAATGGTTGTAAATGCTTCTCTGGGATCCCCTTTGTTCAGAAATAGCAGACATATATGACTTTGGAGTTGCTTTTTGGTAATTAGAATGCTGCTAAATGGCGCTGCGCATCACACGTGTATTATGGCTAGCAGTGAAGGGGTCAATTAGGTAGCTTGTAGGGAGCTTGCAGGGTTAATTTTAGCTTTAGTGTAAAGATCAGCCTCCCACCTGAAACATCAGACCCCCTGATCCCTCCCAAACATCTCTCTTCCCTCCCCTACCCCACAAATGTCCCCGCCATCTTAAGTACTGGCAGAAACTCTGCCAGTACTAAAATAAAAGGTATATTTGGGCTTTTTTGTGCATTTTTTGTTAGCATATTTACATATGCTTCTGTGTAGGGATCCCCCTTAGCCCCCAACCTCACTGATCCCCCACTAAACAGCTCTCTAACCCTCCCCCTCTGACTTAATGTGCGCCATCTTGGGTACTGGCAGCTGTCTGCCAGTACCCAGTTTAGTGAAAAAAAGCTTTTTTTTAAATAAAATATGTCCCTTTTCTGTAGTGTAGCTTCCCCCCCCCCCCCCAAGACCAACCCCCACCCCTTCCAGATCCCTTAGATGGTTTTTAAAATAAAGTTTATTACATTTTTTTTTTACTTTTACTTTTTAACTTTTCTGTAGTGTAGCGGTTCCCACCCGCTCCCGCCCCGTGCACGCGCCCGCCCGCCACCCCCCGTGCACGCGCGCGCGCCCGTGCGCGCCCCCGACGGTCCCGATCCCGCCCCCCGTGACGTCACGCGCAACACCGATGTCCGCCCACCCGCCTCCCAATTCGGCTCCCACCCACCAACGATACCGGCCATCGATGTCCGGTGCAGAGAGGGCCACAGAGTGGCTCTCTCTGCATCGGATGGCCATGTATGGTTATTGCAGGATGCCTCCATATCGAGGCATTACTGCAATAACCGGAAAGCAGCTGGAAGCGAGCAGGATCGCTTCCAGCTGCTTTCCACACCGAGGACGTGCAGGGTACGTCCTCAGGCATTAACTGCCTTTTTTTTGAGGACGTACCCTGCACGTCCTCGGTCATTAAGGGGTTAAATACATCAAAACATACGTACGCACATATAAACATATCTATACATACATATACATATTTAGACGTGTTTGTATGTATTTCTATGTTAAATCCGTTTACAGTACTTTTTTTTTCTAACACCTAAGACCTTATATCTTTGAGCCCTTATAACTTTTTTATGCAATTTTTTAAAAATATTTTTTATCAGACAGTGTTATTAAGAGTGTAACTGTACTGTTAAATGTATTTTTGATGTGTTTTGTGACACTTATTTGTCTTATGTAACAGTTAACCAGAGCTCTGAGGTCACTTTATCATTTTAATCATTTAGCTCAATTTGCGATTTCGATCACGCGTTTGCATTTACTTTAAACTTGAAATACGAGCGGAATTAAACTTGCATGCCTTGAATTGACCCATTATTGCTTGCGCGTAAGCGATAGTGCTCCACTTGTAATTTTGCCCTGTGCTGCATATTTATTGATAAGTTAAGTTGCATACTCCTATAACAGAGTAATATTTAATTTATGAGTAAAAAGAAATGCCAAGATACAGCGCTACACTACCCTCAGATGAGGGTTGGGTTGCTAAAGATGGTGTCCACGACTAGGAATGTGTATACATCAAGGTTAATATATAATATTGTGTTACACAAAGAATATATATAAAACCATGTGAAAAAGTACTTAAAGGGTAAAAGATTAAAAACAATATATATATATATATAGGATGTGATATTAAAATGTATTAAACAAACATTTTATTAACATAAACTGACAGTTAAAAATACAGTTAAAAATAGATTCAACAATCTAATGGATTGCCCCATACAATGTCCAAGATGTTATGTCCTATGTAACATACAAGTGTTTAAGTCCCATACCAAAATGTCCAAAGCAAATGTTCAAGGTTAATATCCAAAAAGAAATAAAAATAAAAATGATAATATGTCCAAAGTTGGTGTAAAAATCAAAAAGGTGAAAAAATGTAAAAAATATATTAAATATTTTTTGAAAAGATGAAAAAATGAATAAAAATATATAAAAAAAAATATAAAAAATATATGAGTTGTGATCAGCAACCCACATGGAAGGAATATAATATATGTGATAGTGAATAATTCTCGTGAGGTGTACACCTAAAAAGTGTGTATATAAAAGGGTGTGGTAAAAAATGTGTCTTGAGAAAGGTCCCTGAGGACCGAAACGCGTTGGCTATACACTGGTATTGCAGCTCAGAATATATCTGGTGAGTAGAATACTGTTGTTGTCATTCTAAAGTGATTTTATTGCACTATGTCTATTTTCTGTACACTTTTTTAGGTACAGGAGGATATCCCATTACATTTGATAACCTATTAAGAAGAGGAACATCAACCCAGCACTTTCTACACTCACATTTGGAATACTTGGAATTATATACACATTTTTTTGGAGCAATTTGGACTTTATTTATTTCACCAGGATTTTGAATCCTTTTTTATGACACATTTTTTACCACACCCTTTTATATACACACTTTTTAGGTGTACACCTCACGAGAATTATTCACTATCACATATATTATATTCCTTCCATATGGGTTGCTGATCACAACTCATATATTTTTTATATATTTTTTTATATATTTTTATTCATTTTTTCATCTTTTCAAAAAATATTTAATATATTTTTTACATTTTTTCACCTTTTTGATTTTTACACCAACTTTGGACATATTATCATTTTTATTTTTATTTCTTTTTGGATATTAACCTTGAACATTTGCTTTGGACATTTTGGTATGGGACTTAAACACTTGTATGTTACATAGGACATAACTTCTTGGACATTGTATGGGGCAATCCATTAGATTGTTGAATCTATTTTTAACTGTATTTTTAACTGTCAGTTTATGTTAATAAAATGTTTGTTTAATACATTTTAATATCACATCCTATATATATATATATATATATATTGTTTTTAATCTTTTACCTTTTAAGTACTTTTTCACATGGTTTTATATATATTCTTTGTGTAACACAATATTATATATTAACCTTGATGTATACACATTCCTAGTCGTGGACACCATCTTTAGCAACCCAACCCTCATCTGAGGGTAGTGTAACGCTGTATCTTGGCATTTCTTTTTACTCTTAACTTTTGGAGTCTGGTTGGGAGACTCCGCCTATATCAGATATAGCTTGTATGGTATTATTGTGGCGCTGATAGATATACATTCATTTTAATATTTAATTTATGTTTTAATTTTTTTCAGGATGGAGTCAACGCATGCCTTCCACTACCAGTAGGTGCAATATTATGCATTAATAAAACGTTACAGTGATTAATAGGACATACAATTATCTGTTTTGTTAGAGCTTTTTATTTTTTTTAAAAAGCCCTTGTTACACAATAGCTCCATAACAATTTATCATAAAGTTCCATGCAAAAACACTATGGGGACGATTTACTATGCCCCGAATGGGGCCAACTCGCCCTGTTTCCGCGCAAGCCTTTAGGCTCGCCGACAACAGGAGTTAAGAAGCAGCGGTCTTAAGACTGCTGCTCCTTAACTGGAGCCGTCGCTTTTGAGCGGTGTACAGCAATCAACCCGACCGAATACTATCGGGTTGATTGAAACCCGCTGCTAGCTGCCAATTGGTCGCAAATCTGCAGGGGGCCGCATTGCACAATCAGTTGACTAGAACTGCTTGCGCAATGCTGAATGCCGACAGCGTATGCTGTCCGCTTTGAACGATGTCTGGCGGACATGATACGCTACAGCATATCATGCCTACCAAACTTTGATAATTCGGCCCCTATACTGTATGTTGTCACAGATTTTTGTTTTTTAATCTGTTCTATTCCAATGAGTCAGAAGAGCCACCATCTCAGTTAGTAAAATTCTTAAATTATGAATATGATTTAACAAAAACCTTTTTATATATATATACTCTAAATTTGTAATGTGTTGAGGCATATAAGGCCTTTTGCATTTAGATAACACTCAGGGACTGGAAAAAAAACTGGACATTTAAGTGTCCAGCATTTTTGTGAAGATTTTACTGGACAGTCTGCTAAAACCCTGGATTGTTTGGTTAAATACAGGACACCTGGCAACCCTATTGCTAGCTCCTAGAACAGGTTGTCAAGAGAACCTGTTGTGGTCATGTGTGAAATTTATTGAACATCTCTTTATAAATATAATTTCCTGTAGTGCCTGATACTTAAATCTCGTACATAAAACAAAAATCAGTCTCGCACCGGAAAGAAAACAATTACAGCAGCCACAACTTGGGGAACACACTTGAAATCTGATTATTGTAACTGTTTGTAAGAGTAACATGTTTGTAGGCCAGTTTCTTGTGGAATGTCTCAGAGACCTCATTAACATAAACAAGAGTCTAACCATGGGAACCCACAGGCATTTTGGGGTAGTGGTCTAGATTTTTCACCTACGCTAATGTGAAGCATGCAGAATATATAAAGACTCTTGCCTTTGGCCTTGTGAAGTATCTGAACTCACTGTTTTGTCTCAACATTGCAAAGCTGACAAAGTTTTCTAATTTTTTTTGTTTTTTTGTTTTCTTTTTAACTTTTCCAAGTTTTCTTTTTTTTCATGTTATTTTCAGCCGTTTGATATAGTCCTTTTTTCCATTTTAATTAAATTGTTTTGTAGTGATGCCCTTCAAAGTGTAACGTGTTCTATGCACCGAGGGGTAAACAGTTAAAAGATAAATGCTATTCCATTAATGATAATGATAAATAGGCCCAGCACTGAACACAATCTTTTTTAGTTCCAATCTTGTGGTAGGTGCACGTAGCAGGTGTTACTGCATTACCCTCCCATATAGAGCATCAATCTATATATTAAAGCCACAGCACCACAAATATCTTCAAAGAATATTACCTTTATTCAACAGAAAACATGCAATGTATCAACCTCATAGGCCTTAATCATGGCATTATGAGGGCATATCAGGCCGAAACGTTGCATGTTTTCTGTTGAATAAAGGTAATATCCTTTGAAGATATTCGTGGTGCTGTGGCTTTATTATATTCATTAATTATAATGGCAACTCCATTACAACTCGCTGATAGGAAGTACAAATATCTTTCAATGATGCAATTTTCAAGTTGAGATGTTTCAGTGAAATATTACTTTTGCAAATAAGTATTAACTAATCTAGGCCCGTGTAACAGGCCATGTTTTCATTATAGCTGAACCAGAGCACAGGTGAAATAATCAGCTCATCAGTAACACCATGGTTACTAACCTGCTCTCAGCCATTAGCTCATTATTTCACATGTGCACTGATTCAGCTATAATGAAAACCTGACCCGTTGGGGGTAATTTGGTACTGCGGTTGAGAAACAATGATCTAGGCGGTGTATTTTGATCTATATTTTTATAAGTTGCATATACTATAAATAATTATAACTTTTTCTTTTGTAGCTTCATATACAACAACGGGTAATGTATAACTATTTTATTTATCAGAAAGTGATATAAATATAAATACATGTTGTCACTAGCATTTTTATTGGAACAGTTGATGATGAAACCAAACCCTTTTCTTGCTCTCGGATAAATAATGTACATCATCAAATCAGTGTTGGAAATTAGAATTTGAATTATCAAACAGCACATACTTGTGACTTGGCTACATATAAATATGCTAACAAATTACTACTCATACCACCTGTTATTTCACTATTTTGCTAGGATTCATTCTCTCAAGTAGTTAATGCGAGGATATCTAACTTTTTGAAACCAGCGTCTGCTTTAGTGTTTTTAAAATTATTATTAAAAACTGATTTTTTACCATTTCTAGTATTGAAAATAAAGACATACAGGGAGTGCAGAATTATTAGGCAAATGAGTATTTTGACCACATCATCCTCCTCTTTATGCATGTTGTCTTACTCCAAGCTGTATAGGCTCAAAAGCCTACTACCAATTAAGCATATTAGGTGATGTGCATCTCTGTAATGAGAAGGGGTGTGGTCTAATGACATCAACACCCTATATCAGGTGTGCATAATTATTAGGCAACTTCCTTTCCTTTGGCAAAATGGGTCAAAAGAAGGACTTGACAGGCTCAGAAAAGTCAAAAATAGAGAGATATCTTGCAGAGGGATGCAGCACTCTTAAAATTGCAAAGCTTCAGAAGCGTGATCATCGAACAATCAAGCGTTTCATTCAAAATAGTCAACAGGGTCGCAAGAAGCGTGTGGAAAAACCAAGGCGCAAAATAACTGCCCATGAACTGAGAAAAGTCAAGCGTGCAGCTGCCAAGATGCCACTTGCCACCATTTTGGCCATATTTCAGAGCTGCAACATCACTGGAGTGCCCAAAAGCACAAGGTGTGCAATACTCAGAGACATGGCCAAGGTAAGAAAGGCTGAAAGACGACCACCACTGAACAAGACACACAAGCTGAAACGTCAAGACTGGGCCAAGAAATATCTCAAGACTGATTTTTCTAAGGTTTTATGGACTGATGAAATGAGAGTGAGTCTTGATGGGCCAGATGGATGGGCCCATGGCTGGATTGGTAAAGGGCAGAGAGCTCCAGTCCGACTCAGACGCCAGCAAGGTGGAGGTGGAGTACTGGTTTGGGCTGGTATCATCAAAGATGAGCTTGTGGGGCCTTTTCGGGTTGAGGATGGAGTCAAGCTCAACTCCCAGTCCTACTGCCAGTTTCTGGAAGACACCTTCTTCAAGCAGTGGTACAGGAAAAAGCCTGCATCCTTCAAGAAAAACATGATTTTCATGCAGGACAATGCTCCATCACACGCGTCCAAGTACTCCACAGCGTGGCTGGCAAGAAAGGGTATAAAAGAAGAAAATCTAATGACATGGCCTCCTTGTTCACCTGATCTGAACCCCATTGAGAACCTGTGGTCCATCATCAAATGTGAGATTTACAAGGAGGGAAAACAGTACACCTCTCTGAACAGTGTCTGTGGTTGCTGCTGCACGCAATGTTGATGGTGAACAGATCAAAACACTGACAGAATCCATGGATGGCAGGCTTTTGAGTGTCCTTGCAAAGAAAGGTGGCTATATTGGTCACTGATTTGTTTTTGTTTTGTTTTTGAATGTCAGAAATGTATATTTGTGAATGTTGAGATGTTATATTGGTTTCACTGGTAAAATAAATAATTGAAATGGGTATATATTTGTTTTTTGTTAAGTTGCCTAATAATTATGCACAGTAATAGTCACCTGCACACACAGATATCCCCCTAAAATAGCTAAAACTAAAAACAAACTAAAAACTACTTCCAAAAATATTCAGCTTTGATATTAATGAGTTTTTTGGGTTCATTGAGAACATGGTTGTTGTTCAATAATAAAATTAATCCTCAAAAATACAACTTGCCTAATAATTCTGCACTCCCTGTATATTACTATTTGAAGGAACAAGAAACCCCAAACTTTATTTTCAAACAAATAACAAATATACAACTTTTTAGCAAGGTAAATGCAATACACCAATGTTCACACAGTAGACTACCCCCCTGAAAAAAAACAGCTGCACAGAAATACAGCATACGATTGGTTGTGGTTCTAGGGAGGCACCTACATCACTCTTGTACTCCCAAACATAAGAGGTGTCTGCTGTCATTTTGGCAACTCAAATGTCAAGATCAGTGTCACACTTTTTATAGTAAGATTCTGACAACAACACCTGTTGACTCAAACGTCAAAGCCATGTATCATATTCCTAATAAAATATTAAAATACCAAGTAAAAACAACCATGACTTCTGACTACTCATATGAGAGCAACAATGACACCTGAGAGATAATATATCAGAGTCATAGCCATGGTAATTTGACAAGGAAATATTAATATGTAAAGTGGCAGTGAGAATGCAAATAACAATTAAAACGTTAAATTCACTGGGGCAGATTTATCAAATGTAGTGAACCTGTCCTCCCGAGATTGCAAATTACAGGGCACATTCAATCCCCATATTTATCACTGCACACGGCAACACTTGTGCAATGCCTCCCCTGCACTTGTGCAACCATTTGCACAAGAGCAGGGCGTGTCAATTATTCCAGTTGGATCAGAGGGTTTAGGAAGCAGCAGTTTAAATTGCTGCACCATACATATCTGTCATATGAGCGACTCTGCAACCAACATAGTGACATTTGCCTCTTGATAAATCTCCCCTATAATGTTGTTTTAACACTGAAATATGTAAATGTAAATTTAGAGCCACCATAAGATCTGAGTGCCTAAGTGACCAAGTAATTTGTTTTACTCAGAAATGCTAAAATGTCGAGTGACAGGGACAGAAATAATTCAAACTTCAAAGACACAGCGGCGTGTTATTCTTACACTGAAATATTACAATTTCAGATGACAAATCGTATCAAATTTTCTTTCTTCACATTATGAGGCCCATTTAACAAGCTCCGTATGGAGCTTGTGGGCCGTGTTTCTGGCGAGTCTTCAGACTCGCCAGAAACAGCAGTTATGAAGCAGCGGTCTAAAGACCGCTTTTCCATAACCCTGTCCGCCTTCTCTGAGCAGGCAGACAGGAATCGCCACAATTCAACCCGATCGAGTACGATCAGGTTGATTGACACCTCCCTGCTGGCGGCCCATTGGCCGCGAGTCTGCAGGGGGCGGCGTTGCACCAGCAGCTCTTGTGGTGCAATGCTGAATACGGAGAGCGTATTGCTCTCCGCATTCAGAGAAGCCTTGCAGACCTGATCCGCACTGTCGGATCAGGTCCGCAAGACCTTTGATACATAGGCCCCTGCATCTCTTGTTGAAAAGTAGGGACTAAAGCTCAGGAGCGTGCACGTATCTGGAGCACTATATGGCAGCAGTTTTGCAAGAATGTTATCCATTTGTAAGAGCACTAGATGGCAGCACTATTTCCTGTCATGTAGTTCTGTTTGCCTAACTAGGTATCTCTTCAATAAAGAATATTTTTGGAAAGAAGTAAGTTGGAAACTGTTTTTAAATGTTATGCTGTCTAAATCGAAAAGAAAAATATTTGGGTTTCATATCCCTTTAAAATTGTTCTTATAAGGACAATAAATGTAACCAATAACAAAAACTGTAACCAATTAGAGGCCAGATTTAAATGAGCTCATACAATGCTCTAAGCGATCTCTCTGGTAAACTGTTAAATTTGCTAGGAGGTCATTTAGAGCATGCAATTGCTGACTATAACAACCCTTTAATGGTGACCAAAAACAAGCAAAGCACAATGCCATTATTATTATTATTATCGGTTATTTGTAGAGCGCCAACAGATTCTGCAGCGCTATAAACAAAGGGGGAGTACAACAAAACAATTATAGGGTAGAGGGCCCTGCCAAGAGTTGCACTTTTGTAGTCAGCTCTTAAGAAGGTAATCTACAAATAGCTGGACTATTAGGCTTACAGGCTAAGGGGGCTCAGGGGAAAGCGATGGAGGAGAGGAACTGGAATTAGGAAAGGTTAGTGTAGGTTGTATGCGTCCCTGAACAGTAGAGTCTTTAGGGAGCACTTGAAGCTTTTAAAACTAGAAGAGAGTCTTGTGGAGCGAGGCAGAGAGTTCCACAAGATGGGAGCCAGTCTGGAGAAGTCCTGTAAACGGGAGTGTGATGAGGTGACAAGAGAGGAGGAGAGTAGGAGGTCATGAGCAGAGCGAAGGGGACGGGAGGGAGAGTATCTGGAGACAAGGTCTGAGATGTAGGGGGGAGCAGTGCAGTTGAGTGCTTTGTATGTCAGAATGAGAATTTTGTGTTTGATCCTGGAGGCAAGAGGAAGCCAGTGAAGGGATTGGCAGAGAGGTGCAGCAGATGAAGAGCGACATGTAAGGAAGATGAGTCTGGCAGAGGCATTCATTATGGATTGAAAAGGAGCTAGGCGGCAGGTGGGGAGACCAGAGAGGACAGAGTTGCAGTAATCAAGGCGGGAAAGAATGAGAGAGTGGATAAAAATCTTAGTTGTGTCTTGTGTCTAATTTTAGAGATGTTTTTAAGGTGGAAGCGGCAGGCTGTAGCCAAGGACTGAATGTGAGGAGTGAAGGAAAGATCTGAGTCAAATGTGACCCCGAGACATCGGGCATGCGGGGTAGGGGTAATGATGGAGTTGTCGACAGTTATAGAGATATTGGGGGTGGAGATTTTGGAAGAAGGGGGAAAAATGAGGAGCTCAGTTTTGGAGAGATTTAGCTTGAGGTAGTGAGAGGACATCCAGGAAGAGATGTGAGAAAGACAGTTAGTGACACGGGTTAGCACGGAAGGAGATAGTTCTGGTGCAGAGAAGTAGATTTGGGTGTCATCGGCATACAAATTATATTGGAAACCGTGGGACTTAATTAGGGAACCTAGTGATGACGTATATATTGAGAAGAGAAGGGGACCGAGGACAGAGCCTTGCGGTACTCCGACAGAAAGTGGTGACGGGGCAGAGGAGGCCCCAGAGAAGGCTACACTGAAGGTACGGTTTGATAGGTAGGAAGAGAGCCACAAGAGGGCTGTGTTACAGATGCTGAAGGATTGGAGGGTTTGGAGCAAAAGAGGGTGGTCGACAGTGTCAAAGGCTGTGGACAGATCAAGTAAAGTGAATTTAATACAAATAATGTTATAAAAAATGAATCAAACATCTGTGTAATCCAAAGTTGTTGTTTTTTCCTTTGTGATGCCCTTGGTATACTTTTACAAACCATGTGGCATTAATGATGTAATTAAATATATGGATACTACACACAAAAACCCTTTAAAGGTAAATCAATAATATAAATCTATTGCTATTACTGCAAATTAACAATTATATATTTGCAATATTATACAATGCATCACTGAAAACATTTCAAGATTAGTAGTTTATGCCCAAAAATCTGAGGAATTTGGGAACTTCCCTACGGCCTTAGCCCTAATTCTCTGTGACACAAACACCATAAATAATTCTGGACTGTCCTCCATTCCAACGTGTTAGAAAAGATCCAGAAAAATATCTTTTAGCAGCATTTTAGCTTTTTGAAAAAAAACAAACAAACAGTTGAATCAATTTTAAACAAAAATCAATTTGAGCTGTGTTACAATAATTTTGGGTGTCATCCCCCCCCCCCTTCAGGGTAAGGAAATACACAGATAACAATCTGAAAAAGCATACATAACAGATATATCACAGGTGTTTAAGGTTTGACTTAAGGATTTACAGAGATTTTCACAGAAGAAATATAATAAAATTATATATATATATATATATATATATATATATATATATATATATATATATATATATATATATATATATATATAAAAGTTTGTAGGGGATTTGCACTCTCACAAAATATATACTGTGCCAGAGTGTCAGGAACAAAAAATATCAGTTTCCAAGTTAGAGAACCGCACTCACTGGACTTTCAATAAACAATGATTTATTGTATAAAGTGACGTTTTGGGGAGTCAACTGTCCTCTTCCTCAGACCAGGAGAAAGGGGACAGTTGACTCCCCAAAACATCACTTTATACAATAAATCATTGTTTGTTGAAATCCCAGTGAGTGCAGTTTTCTAACTTGGAAATTATATATATATATACACACACACACACATCCAAAGGAAAATCTCTTTAGTTATCAAATTTGCTTTGTTCTCTTGGTATCTCTTGTTGAACAATATATCTAGGTAGGCTAAGGAGTTTGCTGCTGATTTGTGGCTGCACATATATGCCTCCCCCTTTTGGCTCACCACGTGTTCAGCTAGCTCCCAGCAGTGCATTGTTGCTCCATTCCCTATTCTTAAACAAAAGATACAAAGAAAACAAAACAAATTAAATAATAGAAGTAAATTAGAATGTTGTTTACTTTTCATGCTCTCATGAGTGCACTAAGTTTAATTTTGACTTTACTGTCCCTTTAATTTTTACAATATTGGTGATGACTTTAAAATATGAATGCAGGTTATTACACTTAACCAATAATACTAATTTATTTAATGCGTTTAATTAATCATTTTAAATTGTTTGAAGTAAATTTATAATTAAACTCTTTAAAACTGAGAACACTTCATAGTAATTATAAATGCACATGCACAATTTTCAGAGTTTCTAAGTGTAAATTGAACTTTATTTTTAACTTTTTTTTTTATTGAGGTTCAATTCAAGGCATACAGTATTATAACATTTCTTGTATCAAAAACAAACAAACAAACAAAAAAAACACAAAGCAAAACAACAAAATGTAAAGTTTACAGTAAATACATACCACAGAATGTAAAAATAAATTCCAAAAATAAAAAACTA
Organism: Bombina bombina; assembly: GCF_027579735.1. Taxonomy (NCBI): domain Eukaryota; kingdom Metazoa; phylum Chordata; class Amphibia; order Anura; family Bombinatoridae; genus Bombina; species Bombina bombina. Next base: position 216,172,333 of record NC_069507.1, read on the forward strand.
CAGGTAGCATATAGACAGTATGCCAATCAATCTAGACACCTCCTAAGAGACTAAAAAGGCCACTCGTGAACCTCAAAAAACAGTATAACATTTTGAGATAACGGGAGGTATTTTCAAATCAAGGGGTGCACTTTTGGGTCTCAGGTGATGAACCTCTTTCTTATATTAATATATAGTATATTTTAACATCTATAACCTTCTGAACTTATAAAGACCTCTTTTGGACCTTTTGGACCTTGTGAGGATATCAGCGGAAGGTAAACTGAATTAGAGAAATCATTTTTTGAATCTCAAATGACACACATGAAATCTACATGCTATTATAATTCAACTTCTTAATATGCAATAGTGATAATAGCGCACAAAAAAAAGGAGCCTTTATAACTCAAATAGCTTGCAAAACTAAATGGGACTCTGGGCCCTACTTTAGAAACATGGAATGGCTGGCTATAACTGAAGAGATAAACATGTAACTTTAGTGTAGATGATTCCCTTATTCAATATAGAATGAGTGTTAGGGCTGCAGATTAGTTGTAATATGGGATACTGGCAACCCCTAAAATTGTGTAAATAGTATAGGCATAAATAGGGTTAACTACCTCTAGGGTGGTGGCTACAAACATCATTGAAGCTCTGACAATCTGCCTCTGTGGTGTTGAAATCACTGTGGTTGCACTATGTAGAAATATATAGCCCTAATTAATAACTACTAACAAAAAGGACTGGTAATCTCCACTGTCCCGGCGCTAACAATGGAGATACAGCCTAAGAAGATCATAATAAACAATATATAATAAGGGCAAACAATAGTGACTTTTGCTAGAATACCTGCTACTGGAGCTACATGTAGATCATGTGATAAAACATGCAATAAACCTATAAGTTAGAGGATATAAATGTCACCTTAACAACATAGACTAGTCTTTCAGAAGATTGCTGACACTCTAATGTTTCGCTAGACAAAAGATTGCTAGACATAAAGTAAATGTTATTAAATATTGAACACACCTCAATTTTTAGACTACATTTCTTCCTGGATGGCCTCTCACCACCTAAAAATCAACATGTCCAAGACTGAGCTTCTTCTAATCCCCCCAAATAATTCTACTCCAGTTTCTAACTTTACTATCACTGTCGGTGACACCACTATCTCCCCATCACCCCAAGTCTGCTGCCTAGGAGTTACACTTGACTCCAATCTGTCCTTCATACCCCACATCCAATCGCTCTCTTCATCCTGTCGCAACCACCTACGCAATATCTCCAAAATTCGTCCTTTTCTGAGTGCTGAAACTACTAAACAGCTAATCCATTCCCTAGTAATTTCCCGGCTTGACTACTGTAAAAACCTACTAACTTGCCTTCCTCTCTCCAGCCTCTCCCCCCTTCAATCCATCCTAAATGCCTCTGCTAGGCTAATCCACCTCTCCCGACGCTCTATATCTGCCGCACCCTTCTGTGAGTCCCTTCACTGGCTCCCCATTCACAGCAGAATTAAATTCAAAATTCTCACTCTGACCTACAAAGCCCTTACCAATGCAGCCCCCCCATACCTGTCCTCGCTCATCAACAAATATACTCCAGCCCGTCCCCTAAGATCCAACAACAATCTACTCCTTGCCTCTTCTACCATCACCTCCTCCCATGCTAGACTACAGGGCTTCTCTCGTGCGGCACCAACCCTCTGGAACGCACTTCCTCGAGCTGTCAGACTTCCCCCCAACCTCTCCTCCTTTAAACGCTCCCTAAAGACCTTCTTGTTCAGGGAAGCCTATAACCAAATCAGTAACTAATGAACTCCACTTGCCTAATAGTTGCCCTCATCTAACTTCACACTAACATCATTCCCACCTTTGCAGTCCCCACCTCCTGTTTCTCACCCTCCTACCCATTTAGATTGTAAGTTCCCACGGGAACAGGACTCCCAATTCCTCCTGTATTGGTTTGTTAAATTTTGTCTGGTGCCTCATATTGTACTGTCCTTTTATCTTTGATACCTATGAACAGCGCTGCGGAATCTGTTGGCGCTTTATAAATAAAGAATAATAATAATAATAATATTCAAAGCTATTCACAGAATTTAACCCTTTGATTTGAGTAGAGTATACATGAGATTGCCATAACCAAGGCTAGATTTGTAAGTTAACATTAATGTATACATAATGAGCCCAACCATCCTACAGTAAAAAACAGTCTAATGTAGTCCTAAAAAGTCCCCAATCATTTGGTTAAATAGACATCATATGAGGTGTTGTACAAGAAGGTGGAAATAACAAACATATCTATCCTGAACTAGACAGGCACTTTATTATCCCTTTACAAATATTTAGTTGCCATCGACTGCTGAGTAATTCCCCTTGTTGTATAATATCCCAGCAGTTAGTTATTTCCACTGCGAGATGATAAACAGAAAAACACTGTTACATTCACTTATCTTGTCTTTTAAAATTACGTAGCATGTTGGGGTGTAGCAAGCAGGGAAGTTTGCAGCACATTTTAGAGTGACCACCACAAAATTCACCCCACTCCAGACTTCCAGTACCATGAATCACCCCAAATCTGGAACACACCATTGGACCCAAAACTAATGCTGTAAACATGTGAGCTGGGGAACAATTATGTTTCACTGCATCTTAGACTCTGCAATAATAGTCTGCAGGGTGTGCAGTTTCAAAACGCTAGATGCAGGCTGGGTAACTGTAGTAACATGTTCTGGTTCACAGTATGCCGCTACAGCGGTAAGTGAGGTCTCAGTACATTTAACATGCATATGATCCCATTCTCTTGCGATCCCTTATACCTGGTCTGCTACAATGCCAGCTAACAGCGACTCCATCCCAGCATCTATCTCTTTGGGCTGTGTATAGAATCTGTTCAGACTGGTAGATGTAGAAAGAACCCCACCATCTCACACGGGATTCCCTCTCTGTGGCGAAGCAGCTTCTATCTCCTTATCCTCAAATCTATTTTCCTGCTCGGAAGGTTTAATTCTAGGAAACTCTCCAGAGTCAGCTCCATGGAAATTATATTGGAGACCAGGGGACCCATCTGTTTCCTTGCCATATAACTCAGAAGCTTTGCAAAAACCTTTGCCAATCAGCTGGTGGAGTTTCTGAAAATGTTCTTCCAATAACTTCAGTAGTATTTCATCTAGTCCATTATGACTCAATGTTCCAGAGTACCAGCTAGGCTCCTTTTTCTAACCATTATTGCTATTACTGTAGTTGTAATAGAGATACATTTTGAGTCAAACTACTCGTCAACCCAGTTGCCTGAGAGGGCAGGGGTATGTGCGGCAGCCCAAACTCAGCATTCTATCAATCACCACAAGTATACTCCTTAGGCCGCAACAAGACGCATGGTTTTACTGAAGAACATAGGCTAGATACACCGTCCTGAAAGCATCCAATGTCTTCAAATCTCAATAGTATAAAGCTGTTAATAGGTATACTGAGTAAATTACTTGTAGAGTAATAAAATAACCTCAATATTCAAAAGTAAAATCAGGAGCTCTTCATGATGCGTATTGCTGCATCGGCAGTAGGCTCCGCCCCCCTTTAGTTTTATCTTTTATTAAGCCAAAATATAATTAAGTTTATATGTGAACTAAGCATGCACACAACTTTAACATTGAAGCTAGTACAAACAGCCAAGAATCACACTCAAAACAAGTCATAAAATGTATTTTCGACAGTGTGTTATACATAGTAATATTTTGTTTTGAAAAGGACATTAAAGGGACACTAAGTAAAAATTGAACTCTCATAATTCAGATAGGGCATGACATTTTTAAACAACTTTCCAATTTACTTTTATCATCAAATTTGTTTTGTTCTCTTGATATTCTTTGTTGAAGGCTAAACTTAGGTAGGCTCATATGCTAATTTCAAAGCCCTCATCTCAGTGCATTTCTTAGCTTTTCACGGTTAGATAGCTCTTGTCCATGTGTGCCATATAGTTAACATTGTGCTCACTCCCTGATTGGCTGAATTGCAAGTTTATAAAAAGCACTGAAATTAGGGAGCAGTCTCCAGAGGCTTAGATACAGCCTCTGGAGCGTTTTTATTCGCTGAATATTTCACAGTGGGGCTCTTTATCCGATTATACTCACATTAACTGCAGTACATGATCCCTAGTGACTACTCTACTTTATTTTGATACATTAGATACTTTTTGTATCATCTACCAGAGCCCCAGACAGTGTTATTCGGAATCATTCTGTTTAATTTTAATTGGTTTTATTGTTAGTATCTTGGTGGTACTAATTTTTATTTTTCATTATAATTTAATAAAAGTTAAGTTTTAAGTGTGGCCTGTTTCCACGTCCTCAGTCCATTTAAGTGAGTGCCTTTGGGGATATTCCTGTTTCTTTCTTTAAGATATTGGTTATTGATACAATATACACTGATCCACCCACTCTCTCTCTTGGTGCTTGCTGAGTGTATGGGTTCAAGATTGAGACAATTATAATAGTATTACATTTAGTGCAGCATCCTCTCCTTTTTCTATAGTTACTACTCACCATGCCATTGTTTCCCCCCTGTGCCTGCATCTCTCTTTAGAACCGTTCTCTTATTTTAACCCCTTAATGGTGTCAGTTGCTCATTGTCATTCTGGGTGCCACCATCTTGGAACTTAGGTATTCATGCACTCTGTGACAGAGGCGTTACACAATCACAGATAAGTGATGTTGCTGGCTTCTTGATTGCTGTATGATGCACTTCAGGTTAGAATGCATGATACAGAAAGCACAATAACACTGATCTGTGAATCTTCACCACTTCTGTCACAGGGTGAGCTCCAAGATGGTGGCGCCCAGTATGAAAATATGGCTTCTGATTGATTGGTAGATCAGTGTTAAATCATCCCTATGCAAGGTATAAGGGATGATTTCATGCCCTAGGCACATGTAAAAACATATGATAAATGCGTTATCACAGACTTCTCATTATGGGTTTAAATTTTAAAACTCCTGATGCACTTTGGAAGGGAATTTATATTGATTAGAATGTTGGCAAACATTTAGAAAAAAATCTTTGGCATTGCCAGAATATTATTATAGGGGGGGGGCACATGTTGAAAGCCCATCAGCATTTTGTAGGTGGGGACACAATGGGAGGTGTATGACCGAGTTTGCCATGAATGAGGCTCCAACAGGAGAGGCTGGACCGGATATGTGGGTCGGGAAGTATTGGGGTGGGACAGTATGGAACTGGAAAAGCCATCAGCAGAGTGGTGCCCCCACCCCTGCCACCATTGAGTTATTGGCAAAATCACTGAATTTCTTGGCTGCAAGTGGTTAAAACTAGAGATTTTCAAAAGAAAATGTAATTAACCCATTTCCTTCATAAACAGTAACAGATGTGTCATTAACCTCTCAACCCCATATGATTCTTCCTGAACTTGTTTGTTCACTGTTTCTTCTTTTATTCCAGGTATCTCATGTGGAGGAACTGTAAACAATCTTTATGGAGAAATATATAGCCCCAATTATTCTAACAATTATCCACCTAATGCATACTGTTCGTGGTATATATATCCATGGATGGGTTATTATGTACAGGTTACCATATACATTGCAAGGTGAGTCACGTGTACTTAATGTGGACAAAATATCTTCATACAAATTATGAGACATTATATATTAGACTTGTGCATTCAAATATGGTTGAATTAAAAAATCACTAATTTAGCTGTATTCTTTACATTTGAACGAGCTCCCGTTTGCATTGCTAGGAAGCATTGTGCTCATAAGAGCGCATGCTTCCATAGGCTCCAATGGGAGCCTCGTTCTGCTGACGGCATCAGAACCTAAGTGCAATGAAGGGGGTAAGTAGCACTGCAATGGCAGCAAATATAAATATATATGTATATGATTATGTACATATCTATTTATGTGTTAATATATGTGTATATACACATATTGTCTTCACAAAATAGGTAAGCAATCCAACCATTTAAAAGTTCAAGTCTTTATTCGCTTCCATTTAAAAAAGCCATAAGGGTGTACAACATGTTCAGAAGGAGGTGGTGTAGTGAAAACAAGCTTACGCGTTTCAACGGTAAGCCGTAATCATAGCCTGACACATATTAGCACATAAATATATATGTATATAAGCATATACATATATATTTACAGGGAACACAGAGTTCCCATAGACCGCAATGTAAAGGCACTTTTCAGTGCCTTTTCTTTTTCTAACACCTCACTCCCACCAACTTCACCCCCAAAATAATTCCTAGTTATTTAATTAAAAAATAAAAATGCTCTAATTTTTATTTTTGAATACAATACACTACACTATATTTTGGGTTTTTTGGGGGCACATTTACGCTACAATTCTTACCTCGATCTCAAAACTGTTCTCCAAAACTAAAAGGTTGTACAAAACACATCAAAATACATTACAAGTACAGTTACCATCCTCATTACACCATCTAATAAAAATTATTACAATTGCACAAAAAAGGGCTCAAAGATCTGAGACCTTGGGTGTTAGAAAAAAAAGCTGCCAAAGTACTTTAACATAGAGATACATATAGATACATTACTAAATATCCATTTGTATGTACTGTATATAGATACATATATATGTTTAACTGTGTATTCACTGTAAATATTTCACATTCCAATGTTCTGCACATAGCAGAATATGTTCTATGTATTAATAAATACAGTAGTTATTCTTATATATATATGAATATATCTATACCTTTTTATAATTTTTATATATATATATATATATATATATATATATATATATATATATATATATATATATATATATATATATATATATATATATATATATATATATATATATATATATATAGTAGGGGTGCACCGATATAAAAATGGGGTTATCAGTGTTTTGCAGATATAAAAAATGCTGCAGAAAATGATCAAAAATGTAAAACCCTACCTCGTGTCCAGCACTGTCATGTAGAATGGTGTCTCCACTGCCCGCCCTCAAGCGCGAGCAGATATTTTGACTATTATTTTGGCTATTACGCGGCTGTGAACTCCCACCGTGAACTCCGCCCACCTTCCCCTGCAAGTTAAAAGGGACTGCCGTGCTCGCCGTTCACTGTCCTACTGGTAATACACAGTGGTCTGTCTAGAGTAAATTAAAGCACTTACAGTGGCGGAACAACCAGGATCCCAACATTCCGCTGCTGCTTCTGGCCTCCTGCAATGCCGCCCAGTAGATAATCAGATAAAAAATGGCTGCCACTTTTGCAATTAGTGTGTATTTGTGCAGGTAGCTGCTCTGCTTCGTAGAGGACCGCGGCGGTCATCTATATTCAGTACTGACCAATCCCCCACCCTGTAAAGCTATATACTTTTGCTTTGATGCACAGCCTTGTGCTTAATAAAGTGAATGTAAAGTCAATCTCTCCTGTGAACGCTACAATAATTGTCATTGAAAAATAGAGGAACTTTAATTAATCATTTTCAAAGCATTACTTTGTTTGTCCAGAAATTTACCTTTTTAGCCGTCCGTTTTCATTATTGTTCCTCCACCTGCCATCTTTGCTGTTTGATTGACAGTTTCTGATCATTGCTCTAGACCAATCATTGATTCCCCCCTGGGGAGACAAACCCCTTTTTCGAAACGTCACTTGCTCCTAATGCACATGCGGCAAAGCTGAAATCTTCTATTCAGCTTAGATGCGCGTTCACGTGTTACACATGCGCTATAGCCATATTTTAGGAAATAGAAAATTATACATCAATTTGTTATTATTTATTGAACTCAAAGAATTTACAAGGCGATTTAGTAAATGTCAATGTAAGGAGCTCAAAAATATTCAGCTGTGCTCGATGCTACGATAGTAAATGAATGTATTCATTCATTAAATACTATGTATCACTATCTTGTCAACGATATTGCCTTTCAACGCATGCACTGATGATAAATTCGACGGGAGCGAGCTTGGAGACTACGTATAGAGCGGGTGGGACCGCTCTATATGTCATAATGAGTCGAAGTAGGAAGTAGTGGCTGGGAGGAGATTGGGATTGAAAACGGCAGCAAATTGGGATTGGGAGATTGGGATTGAAAACGGCAGCAAATTGGGATTGGGAGATTGGGATTGAAAACGGCAGCAAATTGGGTTGGGAGATTGGGATTGAAAATGGCAGCAAATTGGGATTGGGAGATTCGGATTGAAAACGGCAGCAAATTGGGATTGGGAGATTGGGATTGAAAACGGCAGCAAATTGGTAATAGAAATATATACATAAACATTTTTAAAAAAATATATAAAGTGGCGGTTTATCTAATAGAGACAAAAGGGATAATTAGGAGGCATCACAACAATGAAACTTAACATTCACTTTAACCTAGCAAAAAGCTTTTTCCTCGCATGGGCTAAGATTGCTTTTAAGAGCTGTCAGTGCCTCCGGTTTAACATAACAACGGAGGCAACCGACAGCATGGTTCTTCTGCTCATTTAAATTTACAGTGCACAAAATAGAGTTTTTTGTAATGGTAAACTTTTATGAATTTTTTTTTCAATTTGAGGCCATTACAGGTTTTTGTGATATTCTATTGCATCAGATTTTTTTTTATTTTATTTTTTACCAATTTTCATGTAATTTGAATATTTATAAAATGTATTAAAATTTAAAAATCTGATGCAATAGAACACCAGAAAAACCTGAAATGGCTTCAGATTGAAAACAAAAAATCCCTAAAACCATTTAAGAAATCATCTAACAGAATGTGTTATACAATGTTGATTTAATTACATGGGCATAGAAGGTGTGATTGTGAGTAGCAGAGAGGAGGTTTGCTTAGGTGTGAGCCATATAGTGATAGGAAAGTGAGTGCAAACACCAGTTAAACAAATAAAATGCATTGATGATGTAAGAAAAAGCACATCAGGTACAATAACTGCGCAAGCGATGGTGAGAAGAACTATGCTGTCAGTTGCCTCTGGTTTAACAGCGGCACAGAGTATTGTGCCGCTGTTATGTTAAACCGAAGGCACTGACAGGTCTTTAAAAACAAACAGCCCATGTGAGGAAAAAGCTTTTTGCTGGTTTTAAACGTAAGGCTGTGCACCAAAACAAATGATATGATTCATTCATGGGGCAATCTCAACTTAAAGATATTTACTTAGCTTTACAGGGTGGGTGCTTGGCCAGTACCGGCTATAGATGACCTCCGCGGATTTCTATTAAGCAGAGCAGCTACCTGCACAAATGCACACTAATTGCAAAATCTGATTATCTGCTGGGCGGCATTGCAGGAGGTTAGAAGCCTCCTATATTGATATTTATTTATTTTTGTCCATTTTTTATGTTACTTTCAATAAAAGTCTGGTTATTTTACTTATTTGGCTTATATTCTTTCACTTCATATTCAATTATATCATTTAAATTCATGACATTAATTAAAAAGTCTAATATAATACAATTATACAAAATTTTCATTTTCGGTTTTCGGCCAGGTGCTCCCTAAATTTTCGGATTCGGTTTCGGTCCAGAATTTTCATTTCAGTGCACCACTAATATATAGGTATAAATTAAAAAATGTTTTAAAACTATCATATATATGTAGAAATATTTAATTAGGAATAAATGGAGCATATTCCGATACGTAAAGAACATTGTAATATGAAATATTCATATTTTCTTGTCGGGTTTGCGCTAATGAGAATATGTCATGGTGTTTGTGCGAGAGAGCGGGTGTTAGTTTTTTTTTCCAACTTTTTCTCAACTATTTCTCCATTGACTCATATGGGGGGATGCAAAAACGAAATTGTGATTGTCGAATTTCGACTTTTAGCGCTTTTAAGCAACTTTCTAATTTACTCCTACTATCAAATTTTCTTCGTTCTCTTGGTATATTTATTTTAGAAAGCAGGAATGTAAGCATAGAAACCAGCCCAATTTTGGTTCAGCACCTGGGTAGTGCTTTCTGATTAGTGTCTAAATATATCCACCAATAAGCAAGTGCTACTCCGGTGCTCCTAAGCTTACATTCAAATAAAGATACCAAGAGAACAAAGACAAATTTATAATAGGAGTAGATTAGAAAGTTGCGTAAAATTACATTCTCTATCTGAATCATGAAAGAATCATTTTGGCTAGGCTATCCCTTTAAGGCTCCATTTTTAACAACTCAATTAAAAAACAATTGTATATTTGTCTCACACAGAAATCTATAAACTGACAAGAACATTGCTGTATTGATACTGAAAGTGTAAAACTGTAAATTTAAATCCATTGTCACCTTTAGAGTAGACGTGTGCTTTTCGTTTCGGACAAATTAGGAATTCGGCCGAATTTTGGCTGATTCGGCGATTCGGATGCATCCGAATTTCCAAATCGGCCCATTCCGAAAATGAATAAATTTGTTTCCGAATTTTCGGATCCATTATTCATATTTAGAATTTTGCAGTCTTCCTAAACCGCAGTTCCCCAACGCTAACTCTAAGACTATAATAAAGGTATTAACCCCTTAACCACCATTCCCAGACACTAACTAACCCTATTAACCCCTAAACCGCTGTCCTGAAACATCACCGACATGAACTAAACCTATTAACACCTAAACCGCACTTAAAACCTAACCCTAACTATAACACTAAACCTAACCCTAAACCTAACACCCCCTAACTTCAACAAAATTAAAATAAAACTAAATTAAAGTTACAATTATTTACTAAATAATACCTATTTAAATCTAAATACAAAGTAACTTACCTGTGAAATAAAACCTAAGCTAGCTACAATATAACTAATAGTTATATTGTAGCTAGCGTAGGTTTTATTTTTATTTCACAGGTAAGTTATTTATTTTAATTAGATAGACTGGTTAGTAAAAAAATAGTTATTAACTATTTACTAACTACCTAGTTAAAATAAATACAAACTTACCTGTGAAATAAAAATAAAACCTAAGCTGCTTTACACTAAAAGCTAACATTACAAAATAAAAAAACTAACATTACAAAATAAAAAAAACTATCATTACAAAATAAAAAAAACTACCATTACAAAAAATAAAAACACATTAAAATTATAAAAAATAAAAAACTACCATTACAAAAAATAACAAACGATATTATCCATAACGATAAAAAATATTCCTATTCTAATACCCTTTTTAAAAAAAAAAAAAAAAAAAAAAAAATCCCCCAAAATAAGAAAAATCCCCCATTTATAATTAACTACCAAGGGCCATTAAAAGGGCCTTTTGTAGGGAATTGCTCTAAAGTTTACAGCAATTTTGCTAGAAAAAAACAACAACACAAAGACCCACTAACATTACAAACCTCCCCCCACCCCAAACCCACAAAATAAAAATAAAGTTAAACCTAACCTACCCATTGCCCTGAAAAGGGCATTTGTATGGGCATTGCCCTTAAAAGGGCATTCAGCTATTTTACTGCCCTTAAAAGGGCATTCAGCTCTTTTAAGAGTGCCCCCCCTAATCTAAAAAAAACCCACCCCAAAAAACCTTAAAAAAAACTAACACTAACCCCTCTTTAGGTACTCACAGTAGTTGAAGTCCTGCTTGAACGATCTTCAACCCGGCGGCTCCATCTTTATCCAGACGGCTCCATCTTCATCCATCGCGGGACCAACATCTTCTTTATCCTTGCGGAGGCGGAGCAGGGATGCGTGGAGGCGGAGGTCCAGGCCAAAGTCCAGGAGGAGGTCCAGGCAGAGGTCCATCGATCCGACGTGGAGGTCCTCTTCATGCGATCGTCCACCGCACACTGAGGATTGAAATGCAAGGTACCCCTTTTATACTGGGGGTACCATTGCATTCCTATTAGCTGAAATATTTGAACAGCCAATAGGAATGAGAGCTGCTTAAATCCTATTGGCTGAGTTGAACAGCCAATAGGATTTAATTAGCTCTTATTCCTATTGGCTGATTCAAAATTTTCAGCCAATAGGAATGCAATAGTACCCCCAGTATAAAAGGGGTACCTTGCATTTCAAACCTCAGTGTGCGGCGGATGATCGCATGAAGAGGACCTCCACGTCGGATCGATGAACCTCCATCTGGACCTCTGCCTGGACCTCCTCCCGGACTTCGGCCTGGACTACCACCTCCACGCATCGCCGCTCCGCCTCCGCAGGGATGAAGAAGATGCCGGTCCTGCGATGTATGAAGATGGAGCCGTCTGGTTGAAGGTGCCGCCTGGATGAAGATGGAGCCACCGGATGAAGATCATTCAAGCGGGACATCAACAACTGTGAGTTTAATGGCTCTGTTTTAGTGCATTGCATAGGATTTAGACTTCATTCTTTTACCTAGTGATTTAGCACATATTCTCCAAATGTTAATAGTGGGAGATAAGCCAGCCAGAAGCTACAGTTTCCTACAGAATATGTAGGTCTGCTCTTATTTTGACTCTCATACATGCTTTGTAAATGAGTGCCCCCTCGTGAAAAAAAATGCCCCCTCATTTCATTCGTTCTGGAGCTAACCCTGGGGTAGATTAGTTTTTTTTAGATAGTTTTTTTATTTTGGGGGTTGGGGGGGGGTGAGGGTTTGTAATGTTAGTGGGTCTTTGTATTTATTTGTGAGCAAAAGAGCTGTAAATTTTAGGGCAATGCCCTACAAAAGGCCCTTTTAAGGGATATTGGTAGTTTATTATAGATTAGGTTTTTTATTTTGGGGTGGTTTTTTAAAATGGTATTAGAATAGTAATAATTTTTATTATTTTTGATAATTCGTTTGTTATTTTGTGTAATTTTTTTTCGTTTTGGGGTGTTTTTTTTTTTAGAATAGCCATTTTTTATTTGTAATGGGCAGTACCTTTTATGGGCAATGTCCATACAAATGCCCTTTTCAGGGCAATGGGTAGATTAGGTTTAACTTTATTTTTATTTTGTGGGTTTGGGGGGGTGGGGGTTTGTAATGTTAGTGGGTCTTTGTGTTTTTGTTGTAGCAAAAGAGCTGTAAACTTTAGGGCAATGACCTACAAAAAGTGGGCCTACAAAAGGCCCTTTTAAGGACCCTTGATAGTTTATTGTTGATTAGGGATTTTTTTTATTTTGGGGTGGGTTTAAAAAAAAAAAAAAAAAAAAAAAAAAAAAGAGGTATTAGAAAAGGAATAATTTGTATTGTTTTGGATAATTTCATTTGTAATGGTATTTTTTTAAATTTTTTGTAATTTTAGTGTTTTTTTAGGGTTAGGTTTAGGGGTTAATATAGTTTAATTTAGGTTGTTGAGATGTGGAGGCCGGACGTTTAGGGGTTAATTAATAGGTTTAGTTAGTGTTGGCAATGGGGGGGGGTGCAATTTAGGGGTTAATAGGTTTAGTTAGTGTTGGTGATGTTTGGGAACGGCGGTTTAGGGGTTAATAGGTTTAGGTAGAGTGTGCGATGTGGGAGGGGGCGGTTTAGTGGTTCATAGTTTTAGTTAGTGTCAGCGATGTCGGGGAACGGTGGTTTAGGGGTTAATACTTTATTTAGTGATTTATTTAGTGTTGGCGATGTTTGGGAACTGCTGTTTAGGGGTTAATAGGTTTAGGTAGTGTTGGCGATCTGGGGGGTGCGGTTTAGGTGTTAATAGGTTTAGTTTGTGTAGGCAATGTCGAGGAACTGCGGTTTCGGGATTAATAAACTTTATTTTGTCATTTAGTTAGTGTCGGCAAAGTGTGGGGGTGTGCGGTTTAGGGGTTAATAGGTTTATGTAGTGTAAGTTATGTGGGGGGACGGAAATTTAGGGGTTAATAGCTTTATTTAGTGGCGGCGGCAGCGGATTAACATAATTTTGTTTCGACAATCGCCAGAACATTAGTTAGAAATAATGATTCGGTCCGTAATAAAGATTCGGTCCGACATTAATAATAATTCGTAACAGTTTTAAATGCATCCGAATTTCAAAATTTGGAACGACACAAATAAATTCCGAAACTAAATTACCGACACATACCGAAATATTACGAATGTCTCAAACCAAATTTTTTTACGACCCGAGTCGAAATGAAACGAACCAAATTTTTCGATCACACACAAGTCTACAGTTTTAATCTAATGAACAAACAAACAAAATGTCTCTGTCACGTGCATTTGTTCATTTTGTTTGTTATAGGGGACACTCATTCTGCTTTTTCAAACTAATACAAAGAGTGCAGCAAAATAAGGCCTAGATTTAGAGTTCGGCGGTAGCCGTCAAAACCAGCGTTAGAGGCTCCTAACGCTGGTTTTGGCCGCCCGCTGGTATTTGGAGTCAGTGATTAAAGGGTCTAACGCTCACTTTACAGCCGCGACTTTTCCATACCGCAGATCCCCCTACGCCATTTGCGTAGCCTATCTTTTCAATGGGATCTTTCTAACGCTGGTATTTAGAGTCGTTTCTGCAGTGAGCGTTAGAGCTCTAACGACAAGATTCCAGCCGCCTGAAAAAAGCAGGAGTTAAGAGCTTTCTGGCTAACGCCGGTTCATAAAGCTCTTAACTACTGTACCCTAAACTACACTAACACCCATAAACTACCTATGTACCCCTAAACCGAGGTCCCCCCACATCGCCGCCACTCGATTAAAATTTTTAACCCCTAATCTGCCGACCGCCACCTACGTTATACTTATGTACCCCTAATCTGCTGCCCCTAACCCCGCCGACCCCTATATTATATTTATTAACCCCTAACTTGCCCCACACAACGTCGCCGCAAGCTACTTAAAATAATTAACCCCTAATCTTCCGACCGCAAATCGCCGCCACCTACGTTATCCCTATGTACCCCTAATCTTCTGCCCCTAACATCGCCGACCCCTATGTTATATTTATTAACCCCTAATCTGCCCCCCACAACGTCGCCGACACCTACCTACACTTATTAACCCCTAATCTGCCGAGCGGACCTGAGCGCTACTATAATAAAGTTATTAACCCCTAATCCGCCTCACTAACCCTATCATAAATAGTATTAACCCCTAATCTGCCCTCCCTAACATCGCCGACACCTACCTTCAATTATTAACCCCTAATCTGCCGACCGGAGCTCACCGCTATTCTAATAAATGTATTAACCCCTAAAGCTAAGTCTAACCCTAACACTAACACCCCCCTAAGTTAAATATAATTTTTATCTAACGAAATAAATTAACTCTTATTAAATAAATGATTCCTATTTAAAGCTAAATACTTACCTGTAAAATAAATCCTAATATAGCTACAATATAAATTACATTTATATTATAGCTATTTTAGGATTAATATTTATTTTACAGGTAACTTTGTATTTATTTTAACCAGGTACAATAGCTATTAAATAGTTAAGAACTATTTAATAGTTACCTAGTTAAAATAATTACAAATTTACCTGTAAAATAAATCCTAACCTAAGATATAATTAAACCTAACACTACCCTATCAATAAAATAATTAAATAAACTACCTACAATTACCTACAATTAACCTAACACTACACTATCAATAAATTAATTAAACACAATTGCTACAAATAAATACAATTAAATAAACTATCTAAAGTACAAAAAATAAAAAAGAACTAAGTTACAGAAAATAAAAAAATATTTACAAACATAAGAAAAATATTACAACAATTTTAAACTAATTACACCTACTCTAAGCCCCCTAATAAAATAACAAAGACCCCCAAAATAAAAAATTCCCTACCCTATTCTAAATTTAAAAAGTTACAAGCTCTTTTACCTTACCAGCCCTGAACAGGGCCCTTTGCGGGGCATGCCCCAAGAAGTTCAGCTCTTTTGCCTGTAAAAGAAAACATACAATACCCCCCCCACAACATTACAACCCACCACCCACATACCCCTAATCTAACCCAAACCCCCCTTAAATAAACCTAACACTAAGCCCCTGATGATCTTCCTACCTTGTCTTCACCATGCCAGGTTCACCGATCCGTCCTGGCTCCAAGATCTTCATCCAACCCAAGCGGGGGTTGGCGATCCATAATCCGGTGCTCCAAAGTCTTCCTCCTATCCGGCAAGAAGAGGACATCCGGACCGGCAAACATCTTCTCCAAGCGGCATCTTCTATGTTCTTCCATCCGATGACGACCGGCTCCATCTTGAAGACCTCCAGCGCGGATCCATCCTCTTCTTCCGACGACTAGACGACGAATGACGGTTCCTTTAAGGGACGTCATCCAAGATGGCGTCCCTCGAATTCCGATTGGCTGATAGGAATTAAGGTAGGAATTTTCTGATTGGCTGATGGAATCAGCCAATCAGAATCAAGTTCAATCCGATTGGCTGATCCAATCAGCCAATCAGATTGAGCTCGCATTCTATTGGCTGTTCCGATCAGCCAATACAATGCGAGCTCAATCTGATTAGCTGATTGGATCAGCCAATCGGATTGAACTTGATTCTGATTGGCTGATTCCATCAGCCAATCAGAAAATTCCTACCTTAATTCCGATTGGCTGATAGAATCCTATCAGCCAATCGGAATTCGAGGGACGCCATCTTGGATGACGTCCCTTAAAGGAACCGTCATTCGTCGTCTAGTCGTCGGAAGAAGAGGATGGATCCGCGCTGGAGGTCTTCAAGATGGAGCCGGTCGTCATCGGATGGAAGAACATAGAAGATGCCGCTTGGAGAAGATGTTTGCCGGTCCGGATGTACTCTTCTTGCCGGATAGGAGGAAGACTTTGGAGCACCGGATTATGGATCGCCAACCCCCGCTTGGGTTGGATGAAGATCTTGGAGCCAGGACGGATCGGTGAACCTGGCATGGTGAAGACAAGGTAGGAAGATCATCAGGGGCTTAGTGTTAGGTTTATTTAAGGGGGGTTTGGGTTAGATTAGGGGTATGTGGGTGGTGGGTTGTAATGTTGGGGGGGGGGGTATTGTATGTTTTTTTTTACAGGCAAAAGAGCTGAAATTCTTGGGGCATGCCCCGCAAAGGGCCCTGTTCAGGGCTGGTAAGGTAAAAGAGCTTGTAATTTTTGTATTTTAGAATAGGGTAGGGAATTTTTTATTTTGGGGGTCTTTGTTATTTTATTAGGGGGCTTAGAGTAGGTGTAATTAGTTTAAAATTGTTGTAATATTTTTCTTATGTTTGTAAATATTTTTTTATTTTCTGTAACTTAGTTCTTTTTTATTTTTTGTACTTTAGATAGTTTATTTAATTGTATTTATTTGTAGCAATTGTGTTTAATTAATTTATTGATAGTGTAGTGTTAGGTTAATTGTAGGTAATTGTAGGTAGTTTATTTAATTATTTTATTGATAGGGTAGTGTTAGGTTTAATTATAACTTAGGTTAGGATTTATTTTACAGGTAAATTTGTAATTATTTTAACTAGGTAACTATTAAATAGTTCTTAACTATTTAATAGCTATTGTACCTGGTTAAAATAAATACAAAGTTACCTGTAAAATAAATATTAATCCTAAAATAGCTACAATATAAATTATAATTATATTGTAGCTATATTAGGATTTATTTTACAGGTAAGTATTTAGCTTTAAATAGGAATCATTTATTTAATAAGAGTTAATTTATTTCGTTAGATAAATATTATATTTAACTTAGGGGGGTGTTAGTGTTAGGGTTAGACTTAGCTTTAGGGGTTAATACATTTATTAGAATAGCGGTGAGCTCCGGTCGGCAGATTAGGGGTTAATAATTGAAGGTAGGTGTCGGCGATGTTAGGGAGGGCAGATTAGGGGTTAATACTATTTATGATAGGGTTAGTGAGGCGGATTAGGGGTTAATAACTTTATTATAGTAGCGCTCAGGTCCGCTCGGCAGATTAGGGGTTAATAAGTGTAGGTAGGTGTCGGCGACGTTGTGGGGGGCAGATTAGGGGTTAATAAATATAACATAGGGGTCGGCGATGTTAGGGCAGCAGATTAGGGGTACATAGGGATAACGTAGGTGGCGGCGGTTTACGGAGCGGCAGATTAGGGGTTAAAAGTGTAATGCAGGGGTCAGCGATAGCGGGGGTGGCAGATTAGGGGTTAATAAGTGTAAGGCTAGGGGTGTTTAGACTCGGGGTACATGTTAGAGTGTTAGGTGCAGACGTAGGAAGTGTTTCCCCATAGGAAACAATGGGGCTGCGTTAGGAGCTGAACGCTGCTTTTTTGCAGGTGTTAGGTTTTTTTTCAGCTCAAACAGCCCCATTGTTTCCTATGGGAGAATCGTGCACGAGCACGTTTTTGAGGCCGGCCGCGTCCGTAAGCAACTCTGGTATCGAGAGTTGTATTTGCGGTAAAAATGCTCTACGCTCCTTTTTTGGAGCCTAACGCAGCATTTGTTTGAACTCTCGATACCAGAGTTAAATTTATGGTGCGGCCAGAAAAAAACCCGCGGAGCGTTAACAGCCCTTTTACCGCCAAACTCCAAATCTAGCCGTAAGTGATTTTATTTTTCCATCTAAAAGTCTATTTACTAGCATGTAATCTTGGTTTTAGTTTTAGTAATAAAGGAATTATATAAGATGCCAATGCATCTTCTTATTGAGTGCTGTGTGTTCATGTTTATAACATAATTCTCCTCTTTCAGCATGCAGTATTGTGACAACTGTGCTTGTGACTCTGTATCAGTATATTATGGATACCCATGGGGCAATAATCTTCTGGCGAAGCTTTGTCAGTATGGATGGTATACTTATAATGTTTATTACCCTGATGTGCTCAGCATTGAATTCAGAAGTGATGCTGAGATTTCAGCTGCTGGCTTCCAAGCATCATACTACTCATACCCACTAGGTAACATGTTATATAAGGAGATGTTATATTATATTGATAACAAATAATAGCATGGTGAGAGAGCAAATGGAACTATTTCATATGATTTTACTTTATGTAATAATAAATAGCAAGTGCTTTTTCTATCCAGATATAGGGATATTGGAAGGGACTGGAAATTGATTAATATGGTAGTACTAACTGCTAGGAGTGTAATATTTAAAAACTGGAAAAATAGTCAAAAACCTAACTTTGGAGAATGGAAGAATTTTTTAATAAAACAAGCAATAATTAAACAATTTGATACACAAGTTTACAATGAGAAAGCAGTGATGGAGTATCTGAATAAGTGGGGTGAATTATTTGTTCTCTCGCAAGATCTCACCAGGAACAGATTCTATTTCTTTTTAGGAACACAGTAGCAGTTGTTTCATTGACAACTGGTGAGGAAGGATAGTGTATAGTGTGGTTTATTGTTTTATTATTATTATTATTATTATTATTATTATTATTATTATTATTATTTCATTTCTGTGGGGAGTTGGGGGAATAATATACTGATAAGGTAAAATAATATGTGAAATAAGGTTCATGGTAAATTGCTATTAAAAGAAAAGACTAGTAATGCCTCTATATGAACCTACAGCAAAGCTGGGTTTAGTAAAACAATGTAAAAATTGATTAGATTTCATGTATGAAGTGTTGTTTATCACTCTTAGATACAGGATAGAGTATTGAAGCTGTTCGAATCTTTATTTGTTCTGTTTTTTGTTATGTATTGACACAATGATAAAGCATGGGATTATATAAATGTATGTGAAATTGAATTCTATATATAATCATATTGTAAACAGGATAATGATGTATAGGACTATGTACATGGTTGTGAGATTGAACGCTATGCATAATCTTGATGTAAGTTAATTATCCTTATTAAAGGGACACTGTACCCAAAAATTTTCTTTCATGATTCAGATTGAGCATGAAATTTTAAGCAACTTTCTAATTTACTCCTATTATCAAATTTTCTTCATTCTCTTGGTATCTTTATTTGAAATGCAAGAATGTAAGCTTAGATGCCGGCCAATTTTTTGGTGAACAACCTGGGTTGTCCTTGCTGATTGGTGGATAAATTCATCCACCAATAAAAAAGTGCTGTCCAGAGTACTGAAACAAAAAAAAGCTTAGATGCCTTCTTTTTCAAATAATGATAGCAAGAGAACGGAGAAAAATTGATAATAGGAGTAAATTAGAAAGTTGCTTAAAATTGCATGCTCTTTCTGAATTACAAAAGAAAAAAATTGGGTACAGTGTCCCTTTAATAAAAAGGATAAAAGAAAAAAAATAGCTTTAAATGGATAGAGAAAAATACATTAATATCCAGCACTCAAGAAAATGCATTTGTAAATACTAAAATGCTATAAAAATAAATCAGAGTTATAAGAACATCGCAGTCATAATTTAAATGAATCACATCTTTGCAATATAAATGTATTGGCAAAAATGCTTCTAGTAAAATGTATCCCTGTTTTAGTGTTAACCTTTTTCTCTGCATGTGCATGTGAAGCATAGCTATATATTCTCAGTGCACCAGCACTTTATATACTGCAGCTGCTCAGAGCACCAGTGGGGCTTCTATCATGTCAGCAATTAACAAACTGAGTCATTGCCAGATGATGCAAGCACCTTAGGCTCTAAGAGCAAGTGCTGTGTTTATAATGCTGGTGCACGGTCACAGAGAATGCTTAAAGGGACATGAAACCCCAAAAAATTCTTTGTGATTCAGATAGAGAATACAATTTTAAGCAACTTTCCAATTTACTTCTATTGTTTAATTTGCTTCCTTCTCTTGTTATCCTTTGCTAAAATGTTTATCTAGGCAAGCTCGGGAGCAGCAGAGAACCTAGGTTCTAGCTGTTGATTGGTGGCTGAATATATATATAGATTGTGATTGGCTCACCCATGTGTTCAGTTAGAAACCATTAGTGCATTGCTGCTCCTTCAACAAATGGTACCAAGAGAATTAAACAAATTAGATAATTGACGTAAATTAGAAAGTTGTTTAAAATTGTATACTCTATCTGAATCATGAAAAAAAAATATTTGGGTTTCATGTCCCTTTAACACTTTTGAATCAGCCATAGCTGTTATTAGAAGCATTTTTGCTAATACAGTACATGTATGTATATTACAAAAATGCTTATATTCAAAACTAAAATGCATCCTTGTGGATTCCAATTTTGACTGTAATGTCCCTTTAAACTGATGCTAAAGTTATACTTTTTGGTGAGCAATCTGTGATAAAGTTTAAAATCTTATATTTAAATTAAAGTACCACTAAACAGAGTAGCACAATAACCAAATGCATAATAAAAGTACAATGCAAAAACACTTACTCTGAATTTCAAAAACAACACATTTTTCTTTCTGACAAATTTCAAGGTTAATTACATTTTTCTCCCCACTGCATCATATGACAGACACCATCCAATCACAAAATGCATATACACGTATATATAGTGAATTCTTGCACATGCTCAGTAGGAGCTGGTACTGAAGAAAGTGTGCAAATAAAAAGATTGTGCATATTTAGATAATGGATGTGAATTAGAAAGTTGTTTAAAATTATGTTCCCTATCTGAATCATAAAAGTTTTAATTTTGATCTTAGTGTTCCTTTAAGAACGTACTTTTATTTTTGTCTTTGTAATAACCGCCTCCCAACTCTCTCCATGCAAAACTATTTTTTTTTACATTGATAAGCAGGTGATGCAGCCAATAGCAAGCGCACTAACCACCCTATGTATTCCTATAGCAATGCACTCTCTGCTGCTCGTCCATCTGATCTTATTCTGCAGTTGCAGAGGAGATCCAGTGTCACATTAATGTAAACAGAACTGGCTATATAGTAGCGTCTCACTGTCTACATTACTGTGACACTGGATCTCAGCTGCAACTAGACATGGGCAGGTAACAAGATATCCAATCAGATGGACAAGCAGCAGCAGGAGAGAGCGCTGCTAAATACATCGGGCAGGTGGTGCACTTATTATTGGCTGCACCGGGGGGGGGGACTGGGCAGGTGGTGCACTTACTATTGGCTGCACCGGGGGGGACTGGGCAGGTGGTGCACTTACTATTGGCTGCACGGGGGGGGGGGGGACTGGGCAGGTGGTGCACTTACTATTGGCTGCACCAGGGGGGACTGGGCAGGTGGTGCACTTACTGTTGGCTACACCGGGGAGAGGGGGGGACTGAGCAGGTGGTGCACTTACTATTGGCTACACCGGGGGGGGGGGGGGACTGGGCAGGTGGTGCACCTACTATTGGCTGCACGGGGGGGGGGGGACTGGGCAGGTGGTGCACTTACTATTGGCTACACCGGGGGGGGGGGGGGGGACTGGGCAGGTGGTGCACTTACTTTTGGCTGCACGGGGGGGGGGGGGCAGGTGGTGCACTTACTATTGGCTGCACCGGGGGGGACTGGGCAGGTGGTGCACTTACTATTGGCTACACGGGGGGGGGGGGGACTGGGCAGGTGGTGCACTTACTATTGGCTGCACCGGGGGGGGGGGGACTGGGCAGGTGGTGCACTTACTATTGGCTACACCGGGGGACGACGACTGGGCAGGTGGTGCACTTACTATTGGCTACACCGGGGGGGGGGGGGGACTGGGCAGGTGGTGCACTTTCTATTGGCTACACCGGGGGGGGGGGGGGGGGGGGCAGGTGGTGCACTTACTTTTGGCTGCACGGGGGGGGGGGGGCTGGGCAGGTGGTGCACTTACTATTGGCTGCACCGGGGGGGACTGGGCAGGTGGTGCACTTACTATTGGCTACACCGGGGGTGGAGACTGGGCAGGTGGTGCACTTACTATTGGCTGCACAGGGGGGGGGGGACTGAGCAGGTGGTGCACTTACTATTGGCTGCACGGGGGGACGGACTGAGCAGGTGGTGCACTTACTATTGGCTACACGGGGGGGCTAGATTACAAAGGGCGCACAATTGATAGAATAGGGTGTACTTGACCATTAAAGGTGGCGGACAAATTAAGGAGCAGTGTTCTTACGACCACTTCTTCTTAACTTATGTTTCCCGTGAGCTGAAAACTTCGGGGGTAGATTGCAGCATCCGCTGCTTCTTAAATCTACCCCAATGTGTTTATAACTAAGGTAATGTGTTTGATCATGCAAATAAAAAAATAGTTAATATTAATTAATGGTCCTAGAATATTATTTTCTTTTAAACTCAGATTTCCAGACTAGAAAAGGGTCAAGCAGCACTTTTAAAATTATTCTTCCCTTGAGATGAAATTGCTTCACAAACGTGATTGTTATACAGACTGCTCAGGGGGATAAAACGCATACTCTCAGGGTATATATGAGAATTGTGTTGTAGCTCTTGTTAGCAGTTACTATTCTACTTTACTGAGAGCTTTAGTTTATTTCACATGCAGCGGCTGATTAACCCCATAATTACAATAGAGTATTGTCACATACTAGGGATCTTTCTTTTTAACTTTTAAATGCTTAGGTTAAACCAGGGTTTTCTGTTAGTGTAATGCATATGTAGGTATTTGGTATTAAATAATGTATAATAATAATAATAATAATAAAAGACTGCATTGCTAATAAGTCTCCCTGAAAGCTGGTTACGGTTTAATACATATTTTATTAAATGAGCTTTCAGGTTATTACTACTATGACTGAGCAAACTGATAGCTACAATTCCCTTTATAGATTAGTTTGTTATAAAATACTCCATAATAGCAGCTCATTTGCTCAGTAGAAATAATCCTCCCTAGATTGGATTGTTAATTTATCTGCCTGAAATATGCTTTAAAATGTCACCTTGTTTCCTTATGTGATGATACATGATTTGGGAACCTCACTTGCATGTGTGTTGTAATATGGTAATAACATCTTATTTATGTTGATATATTATTAAAAAAAAGGGAAGAACCTGTATAGGGATTTGCTGCTTAGGTTTTTTTGCTGTTGTTATTTTCTCATTTAGACCACAACCTATTTAAATGGCCTGAGCCTGCAGGGAGAGCGACATCACTTTATTTGTCTCTCTGTACACATAGGCCTCTTTATCATATTTCTCTGTATGTATAAACAAAATGAAATGCTTATAGTAATTTAAAATTAAGATATTTCAAACTCTCATTTGTATTCAGAACATTGTCTCTAGGTTTTTAAAGATTTTTCCTCTTTGAGCATAGAATGGCCTTGCTTCCACACTAATTGAAGTAGTATCACATAAAAGTACCTTTGCTCCTCCCTGACAGTTAATTTAACTTGACTAAATGAATGTCATCAAAAGAAAATACAAGATGTCCTCTATCATTTCCTACAGATATGTCACATAAGTTACAGTACAAAGTGTGTGTATGTATGGGTGTACAACGGCCCTGTATGTGGATGATGTGACTGTTTTGTGTAGGAAAAGTGTGCTGATTAAGCGCGTGATTCGTTTGGTTCAGGGGTTCGTTGAGGCGTCTGGTTTTAAGATGAATATGAATAAATCTGAGTGTATGTTTTATGGGAAATGGGAGAGTGTATTAGGTGAGGATGTTCAGGTTATCAGGGATAAGATTAAGGTCTTAGGTGTGTATTTTCTTCTAATTTAAAAAGTGATGTTAATTAGGAATTTGTTCTCAATAAGAATTTTCAGAATTTGAGATTGTTAGTTTTAGAATTTTTATTGTATTGTATTTTTATTGTACGTTTTGGAGCCTAATTGGTGAAAATGTGTTGGATGTTTGTAAGTGGGTATTGAGTGAAATAAGTTGACTAAATCAAAGAAAGAGAGTGAAAGTTGGTAGAATTTGTGTTAAATAGATTTCCGGTGTTTGCACGCTTTAACCTTAGAGGGTAAGGTGTTAGTTATTAATGCATTGATTGTTACTATTTTACTGTATATTAGTTATGTGCTTGCAGTACCATAGCAAAGTTTGATAAAAATTGTGTGCATATTGTTTTTGTTTATTTTGGGAGTTCTGTAATAGAGAAACTAAGTAGGAAGAAAGTGGTGCGTCTGAAAGAGAGGTTTCATTAAAGAACCTTTTATGAATATGAGGATTTAACGGGCGCAATTTAAAAGTGATATTTACAGGGACAGTATACACTAATTTTCATATAACTGCATGCAATAGACACTACTATAAAGAAGAATATGCACAGATATTGATATAAAAATCCATTATAAAAACTTTTTAAAACTTACTTAGAAGCTCCCAGTTTAGCACTGTTGATAAGGTAAGGCTGGGACACCCACTGAAAGGGGCTGGAAAAGTTGGATATGAAGACACTCCACCCTCCCTTGCATATGAAGACAGGTTACACAAACAATAGCAGCGTTAATCTGTAGACCTGCATCTACATTGGAAACTTTGGGGTTTGGAGTCTGAACTTTGGAGTCTGAAAATCAGCATAATTATATTAAAAAATAAGCAAAATTATACATTGTTCTAAAAACATTCCCAGGTGAGCTTGTTAGGCGGGATCAGACTGATATACTTCAAGAAATTTCTAATGTTATATTCAGATTTCAAACATTGTATTAAATATTCATACATTTCCTATATTTTTGAAAATGGAATATGTATAGGAAGTGTCTAGAAATTGTGTTATTTGCCTATCTGTACTAGTAACACTAATAGAATTACTGAGAGGATGTTTTTTAACTCCATATTTTTTTTAACTTAAATATCAAATAAAATGAAGAGTGTGTGTATATGATTCATGCTAAATGCTTTCAGTACCTCAGTACCCTCATTAGACTGTTAAATAGTGTATGTATCACTCATTCTTATAATTTTAGCTATAGAAAATGTTACTGTATTCAGTTCATAAAAAAGTGATGATATAAATGCTTCATGCAATAAGGCTCCTAGGGGCTCATTGGCGCTAACACAGAGACAACTGCTCAGACTCTTAGACTTTTATTCATTTGCAAACAATAAGAGTAATCTTTGTTTTTTGTTTGTTTTTGTTTTACAGATCCCTTTACTACAACACCAGGTAATAATAATGTATAACTAGTGTATCTATTTGGTAATGTTACATTATATAATTGCACATTTATGATCACTAGTAACTACAGATGGTTTCAAAACCTCAATAAAGTTTAATTTTGACTTTACTGTCCCTTTAATTATTTCAATATTGGTGATAACTTTCAAAATAGATGAAGGTCTTTCCACTTAACCAGTAATGTTAATTTATTTTATGTGTCAAATAATTTGAAGTAACTTGGTAATCAAACTTTTTAAAACTCATAACACCTCATTGTGTTTATAAATGAACATTTATATAATTGAATTTAATTTGAGTACAATTTTCATAGTTTCTACATTTTATTAAACTAAAGTATCATTTAGTTTATTAATATGTGAGGATGCACAGAATTTTAACATTAAAACTACTGCAAACAGCCAAGCCAAACATGTGTTTGTTGAAAAACACGTTTTTTCTAATTATTTTATTTGAAAAATAAAATATAATTTACAGAAAAAAAATCCATAGCAAAAACTTAATAAAACCATAGCAACAATTCAATTTTGTGATAACCTATTTATAGACTGATTCTCCCACTCACAAAGATGGTAACTCCCTTGATCTGATTCTCAGCTATCGATGAAAACGTCACAAACTCCCCTTTTTCTCTTTCTGACCATCATCTCATCACTTGTAACATCACAACCCTCCCTTCAACTCTTTCTCCTTGTACCCCTCACACCAAACTTCACAGAGACATCATCATTATATCAGCAACAGCTCACTAGCTCTCTCAAACCTTTCCTCTCTTCCATCCCCTCCTTTTCCTGCCCTGTCAAATCTATCTGCCACTATAACTCCACCATTACATTGGTCATTGACAATCTGGCCCCACCTACCATAGCTCGGAAATCATACACTCATCCTCAGCCCTGGCATACTCCTCTGACACGGTACCTACGTAGATGTTCCCGTACTGCTGAGCAACCCTGGAGAAAATCTTGGAGTTCAGCTGACTTTCTTCACTACAAGTTCATCTTGAACTCTTACTATTCTGCCATTAATATATATAAGCAACATTACTTCTCTAATCAACTCTACTCTTTCTTCAAACACAAAAGGTCTGTTCTCCACATTCAATACTCTTCTCTGTCCACCCCAACCTCCTACTACAACTTCTCTCTCAGCTCAAGATGTTGAAAGCTACTTCAATAACAAAATTGACTACATCAGAAATTAAATCAGCTCTCAACATACTACCGGTCTCCCACCCCATCAAAAGCTCACAATCATCCAAAACCCACATAGCCATAAATTTAGCTCTTTTGCCCCTGTTACAGAGGAAGACATTTCAATCTGCACTTATACGGTCATTTCACCTCACTACCTGTCCCCTCTACCCCATCCCCTCACAGTTACTCCCCTCCCTCTTTTCTACCCTTACTCCTATACTCACACACATCTTCAACCTCTCCCTCAGCACTGGTATTTTTCCCTCATCTCTTAAACATGCACTGGTCACAACTATCCTCAAAAAACCTTCTCTCGGTCCATCCTCCCTATCCAACTACCACCCTATTTCCCTACTCCCTCTTGCCTCAAAGCTTCTTGAAAAGATAGTATATGCACGTCTATCCCATTTCCTTACATTAAACTCCCTCCTTGACCCACTGCAATCTGGATTTTGCCCCCATCACTCCACAGAGACAGAAATTGTTAAGGATACTAATAACCTACTTACAGCAAAATCCAAAGGCCACTTCTCTCAGCTTATCCTCCTTGATCTGTCTGCCGCCTTTGATAATGTCGACCACCCTCTTTTGCTCCAAACCCTCAAATCCTTCAGCATTTGCAGCACAGCTCTCTCATGGTTCTCTTCCTATCTGTCTAACCGTACCTTTAGTGTAGCCTTCTCTTGGGCATCCTCTGCCCCGTCACCACTTTCTGTTGGGGTACCGCAAGGCGCTGTCCTCGGTCCCCTTCTCTTCTCAATCTACACGTCATCATTAGGTTCCTTAATAAAGTCCCACGGGTTTCATTATCATTTGTATGCCGACGACACCCAAATCTACCTCTCTGCACCAGACCTATCTCCTGCCGTGCTAACCTCTGTCACTAACTGTCTCTCTCTTATCTCATCTTGGATGTCCTCTCACTACCTCAAGCTTAATCTCTCCAAAACTGAGTTCCTTATCCCCCCGCTTCTTCCAAAATCTCCACCCCATTTCTGTATAACTGTAGATAACTCCATCATTACCCCTAAAGCACATGCCTTATGTCTTGGGGTCACACTTGACTCAGACATTTCTTTCACTCCTCACATTCAGTTCTTGGCTAAAGCCTGCTGCTTCCACCTTAAAAACATCTCTAAAATTAGATATTTCCTTACACAAGACACAACTAAGATTTAATCCACTCTCTCATCCTTTCCCACCTCGAATACTGCAACTCCATCCTCTCTGATCTCCCTAACTGCCGCCTAGCTCCTTTACAATCCATAATGAATGCCTCTGCCAGGCTCATCTTCCTTACATGTTGCTCTTCATCTACTGCACCTTTCTGCCAATCCCTTCACTGGCTTCCTCTTGCCTCCAGGATTAAACACAAAATTCTCACTCTGACATACAAATCCCTCAACAGCACTGCTCCCACCCACATTTTAGACCTTGTCTCCAGATACTCTCCTTCCCGTCCCCTTTGCTCTGCTCACAATCTCCTACTCTCCTCCTCTCTTGTTACCTTCTCACATTCCCATTTACAAGACTTCTCCAGATTGGCTCCCATCTTATAGAACTCCCTGTCTCACTCCACATGACTCTACCCTAGTTTTGAAAGCTTCAAGGGCTCCCTAAAGACTCTACTATTCAGGGATGCATACAACCTAAACTAACCTTTCCTAACTCCATTGTTATTCCCTTAAACCCCTTAGTATGCAAGCCTATGAGCCCAGTTGTTTGTGGAACACCTTCATTTTTGCACCCTGTGACAGTAGTGGTGAAGATTCACAGATGAGATCAGTGATATTAGTGTCTTTTTCACAGCTCTGGTGTACTTTCTGTATCATGCATGCTAACTTAAAGAACACAATACAGCTGTCAGGAAGCCAGCAGCATCATAAGAGTGCAAGAATAACTAAGTTCCAAGATGTTGGCACCCATGGATAACAATGAGCAGCTTGACTAACCGACACCATTAAGGGGTTAAAATAAAAGAACAAGTTCTAAAGAGAGATGTAGGCACAGGGGCATGATAAGTAGTAGCCATTCTGTTGAAGTAGTGTCTGATAGTTTAATGTGTCTTTCAACTTTTTTATTATTTTTTATTATTTTTTATTTAACACACTAAAGCTGTGAAAAAGCCAGTAATATCACCTGGTCCGTGAATCTTCAGTAATGCTAAAAAAATGTTAGATAAATGGGTTATCACAGAAATTAATTATTATATTTATTTTTTTTTAAATGTTTTTGCTATGGATTTTATTTCTGTAAATTATATTTTATTTTCTAATAAAAGAATAATAATACAAAAGAAATAATACAAAAGATTGTTATGTTCCTTGTTCAGAGAGGGATTGCCTGATATTTTGCGGCTGGACTGACCTTCTTAGGCGGGATCAGACTGATATACTTTAAGAAAGTTCTCTGTAAAAAGCAGTGTCGGTCTAAAAGAAGCTGATCCCAGATAGAACAAGGCACTGAGCTGTTCATTCCTGGCAGACTGCGTCTCTTTCTGTTTGTATTAATAATAAATAATATGTATCTATATGGCCGTGTTACATTATAGAATTGCAATTCTATGATCATTAGTAACTAGTGTTGTACCCTCAATGCGTTGCAACTGGTGTGTCAAGACTGACTAATATTGTCAAACAATTTGATTTTTTTTAAATTTATTTTTACCCATTCTAACATTCAAATATTTCCATTCAAACAATCTAATGTTATATTCAGTATCCAAATATTACATTCAATATTCATATAATTCATTATATTTTTGAAAATGGAATATGTATAGGAAATGCCTAGAATTTGTGGTATTGGCCCATCCGTACTAGTAACACTAATAGAATTTATGATTTTTATTTATAACTCCATAATTGTTTTTTAAAGGGACATTTTAGTCAACAATAAACTTTCATGATTCAGATATGGCATGCAATTTAATACAACTTTCCAATTTACTTTTGTCATCAATTTTGCTTTGTTCTCTTGGTATTCTTAGTTGAAAGCTGGTAGGCTCTTGTGCTAATTTCTTAGCCCTTGACATTTTTTCCCAACTAGAGGGCATTAGTTTATCTGTGCCATTTAGATAACATTGTGCTCACATGGAGTTACCTAGGAGTCAGCACTGATTGGCTACAATTCAAGTGTGTCAAAAGAACTGAAATAAGGGGGCAGTCTGCAGAGGCTTAGATACAAGGTAATCACAGAGGTAAAAAGTGTATTAATAAGACAGTTGGTTATGCAAAACTGGGGAATGGGTAATACATTGATTATCTATCTTTATAACCACTAAAAATTCTGGTGTAGACTGTCCCTTTAACTTAAATATAAAATAAAATGAGGAGTGTGTGTATATGATTCATGCTAAATGCTTTCAGTACCTCAGTACCCTCATTAGAGTGTATCAAGATTAAGTGATACTGTTAAATAGTGTATGTATCACCCATCCTTATAATTTTAGCTATAGAAAATGTTACTGTATTCAGTTCATAAAAAAGTGATGATATAAATGCTTCATGCAATAAGGCTCCTAGTGGCTCTAACACAGAGACAACTGCTCAGACTCAGACGTATATTAATTTGCAAACAATAAGAGTAATCTTTGTTTTTTGTTTGTTTTTGTTTTACAGATCCCTTTACTACAACAACAGGTAATAATAAATTATGTATAACTAATGTATCTATTTGGTAATGTTACATTATATAACTGCACATGTATGATCACTAGTAACTACAGATGGTTTCAAAACCTCAATAAATTTTAATTTTGACTTTACTGTCCCTTTAATTATTTCAACATTGGTGATAACTTTCAAATATAAATGGAGGTATTTCCACTTAACCAGTAATTAAAATTTATTTCAAGTGTTTAATAATTTCAATTAATTTAATCTAAATTTATAATCAAACTATTTAAAACTCAGAACACTTAATTGTAATTATAAATGAACATTTATATAATAGTATTTCATTTGTGTACATTTTTCATAGTTGGCAAAGTTGGCCATTGGCAGAGTGGTAGTAGTGGGGCCGCTAGTGCCCCTCCCCCTCAATGACACCACTAAACAGGCATTTGAATAAGGATGCAATTCTATCAGCTCATGAGCAATACCATTGATTTATCGCTAAAATCACTTAATTTCTTGCCTGCAAGGGGTTAATACTAGAGATTTTCATAAGAAAGTTTAATTAACCCATTTCATTCCTAAACAGTAACAAATATGTAATTAAGCTATTGACCCTATGTGACTCTTCCTGAACATGTTTGTTCACTGATTCTTCTTTTAATCCAGGTTTCTCGTGTGGAGGAACTGAGTCCAATTTCAATGGACAAATATATAGCCCCAATTATCAGAGCAATTATCCACCTAATGCATACTGTTTGTGGTATCTGTATCCATGGGTGAATTATTATATACAGGTTAACATATACATTGCAGGGTAAGTCATGTGTACTTAAGGTGGACAAATTCTCTTCATACAAAGACATTATATATATATATATATAAGACTTATGCATTCAAAGTCAGTTTAATGCAAAAATCACTAAGTTTTCTATGTTCTTTACATTTGTTTGGAAATGCAAAACTAGCAGACCCTTTAATAAATAAACATACAAACATATGCACGAGGCACAAAATTTTGTTGATTCATTCATGTGGTTAAAACTATTAATCTAAAGGCTGGAAATGCTATTCAGTAGTGATCAAGCTATGTTGTTATCAGTTGATCGATTCCTGTGTCAGCCAATGTTTTCTTTAACAATCCTTACCTTACGTCATTAAAATATTTTATTCTGCAGCTGCTGGCTTGTTGTATCAGTAACACTAGTTTGTTCCCCATTCTAAATAGGTTTTTTTTAAAATGTCCATTAAAGGGACAGTCAACACCAGAATGTTTGTTGTTTAAAAAGATAGATAATCCCTTTATTACCCATTCCTAAGTTTTGCAAAACCAACACTGTTATATCAATACACTTTTTACTTCTGTGACTGACTTGTATCCAAGCATCTTCCGACCGCCCATAAATCACATGACTTTTAGTTATTATCTATTGACTTGCATTTTAGCCAATTAGTGCAGTGTCTGCGACTAGCCACGGGCGTGATCACAATGCTATCTATATGGCCTACATGCGCTTGCTCTTCCCTGCTGTGAAAAGTAAATAAAATAGAGGCGGCCTTCAAGGGCTTAGAAATGATCATATGAGTCTCCCTAGGTTTGCTTTCAACTAGAATACCAAGAGAACAAAGCAAAATTGTTGATAAAAGTAAATTGGAAAGTTGTTTAAAATTACATGCCCTATTTGAAAAATTAAAGTTTTTTTTTGGACTTGACTGTCCCTTTAACAAGCACATAATTTATTTCATATACTTATGATAGTCCATAGGGGCCATAACATGTGGGATATACACAACTCCCACCTCTCTACAGTTTTTGTTCTTGGCCTCCCAGGAAAAGTTTGAGGATAGAGGTGTTCCAGCTACTTGCTTATGGATTAATGTTTGGGAGCTCAGATCAATGTAAGACCCTTTATCCCTGGGATATCATTTAAAAAGAAGGCAGAAGAGATTTTCAGCAAGCTGAATGATACAGGAACATAGGATTACCCTGTTATGTGCGCAGTATCTCCCTAGGGATTTCAGCCATAATTACCCTTATGCGTCACAGAGACATATTCCTCCCTCTGTGGAATAACGGTATTTCCTCTATAATCCTCTGCTCTACTTGTACAAGCACTGGATGGGCTCTGTACTGGTTATTGCTGCAGTTCAGGGACTGGTAAGCCGGTGGAGGGTTGCAACTTCAGGTAAGCCACTTACCACAGCACAGACACAGCCCACAGGCTATTAGAAGGTTATGCTTATAAAGGTACAGCATAGCCAGGGGACTTAGCCTGTTCCCATTTACACAATTAAGAATATAGCTGCCCTACATTACTTAGGGGGCACTCTAAGACTACTAATACCTTTTTTGGACCCTTTGGCAACCCTGGGACCCTCTTATTCACTCTTTTAATTAATAAGTGTATGGCCCTGTAAGAAAAGCGCTGATATCTCTGTGCAATCAGCGGTTCCCTCACTAAGCATCTAGTTAGACTATGCTTCATGTAGGTAAGTTTTTTGGGCATGTATTTTTGATTTTTTCTATAAAACTTTATGTTTTTTTTTTACTGTTCTTAGCCTGTGGGACTGGTTTTGTTCCAGGCGGTAGCCCCGCCCTTTCAGCTTTGTGGTTGTTTTCTCCTCACTATGAAAAAGGCACTCAGAGCATCTCACAGCTTTTTCTGTTCAATTCAGCCTTAATTTGTAATCCTGTCCCTGGAGGGGGTGAGTACCCATGCATGAGCTGCAAGGGAGTCACTTGGGGGCATTTGGTCATTCAGTTTATTATAGGACCTAGGTATTACCTTACACTTTAGGTACTTTGCAGGTGTCAGTGGTGTAAATTGTCTAGTGTATGTGTGTTGTCTCATACTCTGTTTTACTTGTGAATTTGGCACATAATGGAATCCAAATAATCTGTCCCCACTAAAACTATGTCAAAAACTATAGAAGAGGGTTCTACTAATATCTCTCCCTGTACATTTTTGTGTCTGTTTTGCAAATCTGTTCCAGTGTGTCAGGTCAATCAACTTTGCAATAGTTGTGTATTAAATCAACCGCATCGGTCTACTTACTTTAAGGAGTTATGTCTTGTTCCTGTATATATTACTAAGGGACCTCTACTGAGTTTACTCCTGAGTTTAAAAATAATTTACAGAGGGCTACGGCAGAATATTATTATTATTATCAGGTATTTGTAGAGCGCCAACAGATTCCGCAGCGCTGTAAACATAGTCGGTGTACAGGATAGCTTTTGTAGGGGTCAAGTGGGTAGAGGGCCCTGCCGAGAGTATCACTGTTGTAGTCGGCTCTTATGAAGCGATCTGTAAACAGCTGGGCCCATAGGCTTACAATCTAAGGGGTTCAAGGGGAAAGCAATGGCGTTAGGAAAGGTTAGTGTTGGTTGTATGCATCCCTGAATAGTAAAGTTTTTAGGGAGTGCTTGAAGCTGTTAAAACTAGGGGAGAGTCTTATGGAGCGAGGCAGGGAATTCCACAAGATGGGGGCCAGTCTGGAGAAGTCCTGTAAACGTGAATGTGAGGAAGTAACAAGAGAGGAGGAGAGGAGGAGATCCTGAGCTGATCGAAGGGGACGGGAGGGAGAGTATCTAGAGACAAGTTCTGAGATGTAGGGGGGAGCAGCGCAGTTGAGAGCTTTATATGTCAGGGTGAGGATTTTATGTTTAATCCTAGAGGCAAGAGGAAGCCAGTGAAGGGAATGGCAGAGAGGTGCAGCAGATGAAGAGCGACGAGTAAGGAAGATGAGTCTGGCAGAGGCATTCATAATGGATTGTAAAGGAGCTGTGCAGCAGCTAGGTAGACCAGAGAGGACGGAATTGCAGTAGTCGAGGCGGGAAAGGATGAGAGAGTGGATTAAAATCTTGGTTGTATCTTGTGTAAGGAAATGTCTAATTTTAGCAATGTTTTTAAGGTGGAAGCGGCAGGCTTTAGCCAAGGACTGGATGTGAGGAGTGAAGGAAAGATCTGAGTCAAGTGTGACCCCAAGACATTGGGCGAGCGGGGTAGGGGTAATGGTGGAATTATCAACAGTTATAGAAATTTTGGGGGTGGAGACATTGGAAGAAGGGGGAAAAATAAGTAGTTCAGCTTTGGAGAGATTTAGCTTAAGGTAGTGAGAGGACATCCAAGATGAGATGTGAGAAAGACAGTTAGTGACACGGGTTAGTAAGGAAGGAGGTAGGTCTGGTGCAGAGAGGTAGATTTGGGTGTCATCAGCATACAAATAGTATTGAAACCCATGGGACTTTATTAAGGAACCTAGTGACAATGTGTAGATTGAGAAGAGAAAGGGACCAAGGACAGAGCCTTGAGGTACCCCAACAGAAAGTGGTAACGGGGCAGAGGATGCTCCAGAGAAGGCTACACTAAATGTACGGTTAGTCAGATAGGAAGAGAACCACGAGAGAGCTGTGTCACAGATACCAAAGGATTGGAGGGTTTGGAGCAGAAGAGGGTGGTCAACAGTGTCAAAGGCTGCAGACAGGTCAAGGAGAATAAGCAGAGAGAAGTGGCCTTTGGATTTTGCTGCAAGTAGGTCATTGGTAACCTTGACAATTACTGTCTCTGTAGAGTGATGGGAACGAAATCCAGATTGCAGTGGGTCAAGAAGAGAGTTTAGTGTAAGGAAATGCGATAGACGTGCGTAAACTAGCTTTTTGAGGAGCTTTGAGGCAAGAGGGAGTAGGGAAATAGGGCGGTAATTGGAAGGGGAGGTTGGATCAAGGGATGGTTTTTTGAGGATAGGTGTAACCAGTGCATGTTTTAGAGATGAGGGAAATATACCAGTGCTGAGGGAGAGGTTGAAAATGTGTGTGAGTATGGGGGTTAGGGTAGAAGAGGGGGAGGGAGGGGTGTAGCTGTGAGGGGATGGGGTCGAGGGGACAGGTAGTGAGGTGGGAGGACAATATAAGGGCAGAAACTTCATCCTCATTAACAGGGGCAAAAGAGCTGCATTTTTGGATATTTGGGTGATCGTGAGCTTTTGAGGGGGTGGGAGATTGGAAGTATGTTGAGAGCTGATTTCACTTCTGATGGAGTCAATTTTGTTGTTGAAGTGGCTTGCAAAATCTTGAGCTGAGAGAGAGGTTGTGTTAGGGTTGGGGGTGGGCGGAGAAGAGTGTTGAATGTGTTGAACAGACGTTTAGGGTTAAAGGAAAGAGTAGAGATGAGATTAGAAAAATATTGTTGCTTATAAAGATTAAGGGCAGAATAGTAGGAGTTCAGGATGAACTTGTAGTGAAGAAAGTCAGCTGAACTCCGAGATTTCCTCCAATGTCGCTCAGCAGTACGGGAGCATCTGCGTAGGTATCGTGTCAGAGGAGTATGCCAGGGCTGAGGATGAGAGTGTGGTTTCTGAGCTAAGGTTGGAGGGGCCAGAGTGTCAATGACTGATGTAAGGGTGGAATTATACTGGCAGATAGATTGGTCAGGGCAGGAAAAGGAGGTAATGGATGAGAGGAGAGGTTTGAGGGAGCTAGCGAGCTGATGCAGATCTAGTGACTTAGTGCTTCTGTGAAGTTTGGTGTGAGGGGTAGAGGGAGGGGGAGTTGTAGGTAGGGAAGTGATGTTGCAAGTTAGGAGATGATGGTCAGAGAGAGGAAAAGGGGAGTTTGTTAAATTTGAAAGAGTGCATCGATAGGTGAAAATCAGATCAAGGGAATGACCATCTTTGTGAGTGGGAGAGTCAGTCCATTGTGACAGGCCAAAAGAGGAAGTCAGTTGAAGAAGTTGTATTGCAGAGGAGGCATTGGGATTGTCAAGAGGGATGTTAAAGTCGCCAAGAATGAGGGCAGGGGTGTCTGAGGAAAGGAAATAAGGAAGCCAAGCAGCAAAGTGATCTAAAAATTGAGTTGGGGAGCCAGGGGGGCGGTATATGACTGCAATACGTATAGACAGGGGAGAGAATAACCGAATCATGTGTGCTTCAAATGAAGAAAATGTGAGTGAAGAGAAGGGCTGTATTTGTTGGAAGGTGCAACGAGAAGAAAGTAAAATACCGACACCACCTCCTTGTCTATTGCCAGACCTAGGAGTGTGGCTGAAATGGAGACCCCCATGTTACAGTGCAGCAGTGGATGCTGTGTCTGAAGCAGAGAGCCAGGTTAGAAGGTTAAGAGAGTGGGAGATAAAGAGATCATGGATAGAAGTGCGAGAGTTCCAGAGAGTTCCAGAGTGCACAAGTGAAGGGGGAGGGGTTTTTAGATGTAAGAGGAATGCGATTAAGGTTACCAGAGTTTAGTTTATGAAGTCTATTGAAAGGCACACAAGGATGTGAAAGGTTAGGAGGTTGTGAAGGGAATGGCAGAGAGGTGCAGCAGATGAAGAGCGATGAGTAAGGAAGATGAGTCTGGCAGAGGCATTCATAATGGATTGTAAAGGAGCTGTGCAGCAGCTAGGTAGACCAGAGAGGACGGAATTGCAGTAGTCGAGGCGGGAAAGGATGAGAGAGTGGATTAAAATCTTGGTTGTATCTTGTGTAAGGAAATGTCTAATTTTAGCAATGTTTTTAAGGTGGAAGCGGCAGGCTTTAGCCAAGGACTGGATGTGAGGAGTGAAGGAAAGATCTGAGTCAAGTGTGACCCCAAGACATTGGGCGAGCGGGGTAGGGGTAATGGTGGAATTATCAACAGTTATAGAAATTTTGGGGGTGGAGACATTGGAAGAAGGGGGAAAAATAAGTAGTTCAGCTTTGGAGAGATTTAGCTTAAGGTAGTGAGAGGACATCCAAGATGAGATGTGAGAAAGACAGTTAGTGACACGGGTTAGTAAGGAAGGAGGTAGGTCTGGTGCAGAGAGGTAGATTTGGGTGTCATCAGCATACAAATAGTATTGAAACCCATGGGACTTTATTAAGGAACCTAGTGACAATGTGTAGATTGAGAAGAGAAAGGGACCAAGGACAGAGCCTTGAGGTACCCCAACAGAAAGTGGTAACGGGGCAAAGGATGCTCCAGAGAAGGCTACACTAAATGTACGGTTAGTCAGATAGGAAGAGAACCACGAGAGAGCTGTGTCACAGATACCAAAGGATTGGAGGGTTTGGAGCAGAAGAGGGTGGTCAACAGTGTCAAAGGCTGCAGACAGGTCAAGGAGAATAAGCAGAGAGAAGTGGCCTTTGGATTTTGCTGCAAGTAGGTCATTGGTAACCTTGACAATTGCTGTCTCTGTAGAGTGATGGGAACGAAATCCAGATTGCAGTGGGTCAAGAAGAGAGTTTAGTGTAAGGAAATGCGATAGACGTGCGTAAACTAGCTTTTTGAGGAGCTTTGAGGCAAGAGGGAGTAGGGAAATAGGGCGGTAATTGGAAGGGGAGGTTGGATCAAGGGATGGTTTTTTGAGGATAGGTGTAACCAGTGCATGTTTTAGAGATGAGGGAAATATACCAGTGCTGAGGGAGAGGTTGAAAATGTGTGTGAGTATGGGGGTTAGGGTAGAAGAGGGGGAGGGAGGGGTGTAGCTGTGAGGGGATGGGGTCGAGGGGACAGGTAGTGAGGTGGGAGGACAATATAAGGGCAGAAACTTCATCCTCATTAACAGGGGCAAAAGAGCTGCATTTTTGGATATTTGGGTGATCGTGAGCTTTTGAGGGGGTGGGAGATTGGAAGTATGTTGAGAGCTGATTTCACTTCTGATGGAGTCAATTTTGTTGTTGAAGTGGCTTGCAAAATCTTGAGCTGAGAGAGAGGTTGTGTTAGGGTTGGGGGTGGGCGGAGAAGAGTGTTGAATGTGTTGAACAGACGTTTAGGGTTAAAGGAAAGAGTAGAGATGAGATTAGAAAAATATTGTTGCTTATAAAGATTAAGGGCAGAATAGTAGGAGTTCAGGATGAACTTGTAGTGAAGAAAGTCAGCTGAACTCCGAGATTTCCTCCAATGTCGCTCAGCAGTACGGGAGCATCTGCGTAGGTATCGTGTCAGAGGAGTATGCCAGGGCTGAGGATGAGAGTGTGGTTTCTGAGCTAAGGTTGGAGGGGCCAGAGTGTCAATGACTGATGTAAGGGTGGAATTATACTGGCAGATAGATTGGTCAGGGCAGGAAAAGGAGGTAATGGATGAGAGGAGAGGTTTGAGGGAGCTAGCGAGCTGATGCAGATCTAGTGACTTAGTGCTTCTGTGAAGTTTGGTGTGAGGGGTAGAGGGAGGGGGAGTTGTAGGTAGGGAAGTGATGTTGCAAGTTAGGAGATGATGGTCAGAGAGAGGAAAAGGGGAGTTTGTTAAATTTGAAAGAGTGCATCGATAGGTGAAAATCAGATCAAGGGAATGACCATCTTTGTGAGTGGGAGAGTCAGTCCATTGTGACAGGCCAAAAGAGGAAGTCAGTTGAAGAAGTTGTATTGCAGAGGAGGCATTGGGATTGTCAAGAGGGATGTTAAAGTCGCCAAGAATGAGGGCAGGGGTGTCTGAGGAAAGGAAATAAGGAAGCCAAGCAGCAAAGTGATCTAAAAATTGAGTTGGGGAGCCAGGGGGGCGGTATATGACTGCAATACGTATAGACAGGGGAGAGAATAACCGAATCATGTGTGCTTCAAATGAAGAAAATGTGAGTGAAGAGAAGGGCTGTATTTGTTGGAAGGTGCAACGAGAAGAAAGTAAAATACCGACACCACCTCCTTGTCTATTGCCAGACCTAGGAGTGTGGCTGAAATGGAGACCCCCATGTTACAGTGCAGCAGTGGATGCTGTGTCTGAAGCAGAGAGCAAGGTTAGAAGGTTAAGAGAGTGGGAGATAAAGAGATCATGGATAGAAGTGCGAGAGTTCCAGAGAGTTCCAGAGTGCACAAGTGAAGGGGGAGGGGTTTTTAGATGTAAGAGGAATGCGATTAAGGTTACCAGAGTTTAGTTTATGAAGTCTATTGAAAGGCACACAAGGATGTGAAAGGTTAGGAGGTTGTGAGGGACCAGGATTAGGGGAGATGTCGCCAGCAGCTAGTATGAGCAAGAGGGAGAGTGATATGAGATGAGAAGCAGATTTGCAGTAATGAGACTGTTGTTTGGCTGAAGTGCAGGGGGGAGACAGAGTATTTAGGAATAAGTAGAGTTCATGAGTACAAAAGTAAGGTGAGTATAAGAGAGATGGGCTAATGAACAGTGCAGGTGGAGAGGGAGAAGGAGTAATTGAGTAATGTAGTTTGTTATAGAGACAAGAGGTAGCAAAAAGGAATATGAAGATATTGAGCATTATTCTGAAATATTTAGCTGATATTCCCAAGCCAAGTAAGCATAAATGCAAATCTGGGGGATTTACCTCACTCTCTTGATGTGATGTGATTCCTGTCCAGCTTCAGAACTCATCTAGTTCAAATGAGGAAGTATCATCTGGGGAACAGGACCCGGTTCCTGACCCTGAATTTGACAATGTTTTCAGATTTAAAGTGGAGTATATTCGCACCTTGTTACATGAGGTACTTAGAACTCTGGGTATTTTTGAGGAAAAACCTGCTGAAAACAAGCCTGTAAACCCGTTACAGTTTGTTTTCAAAACCCATCTTAAGATTCCAGAGGTATTTCAGGTTCCAGATATGGTTTCTGACTATATAGTCAAAGAATGTAAAAAACCTGGTATTCTATTTGCCCCTTATTCCAGGTTTTAGAGAATGTACCCGGTTCCAGAGCAGAGTGTGGAATTATGGGAAACCATACCCAAGGTTAATGGAGCTATTTCCACTCTTTTCACACACTATCATCCCCATGGCGAATAGCACCTCTTTCTGTGATCCAATGGAATGAAAATTGAGTCTTTCCTGAGGAAGCTCTTCCTTAAGACAGGTCTTCTGCTTAAACCAGCAATATCTACCACCTGTGTGGCCGCAGCAGTGGCCCTAAGGTGTGATTCTCTAGCCAAAATGGTTTCTGAACAATCCTCTGCTGAGGATCTCCAGAAAGGCTTAAGAGCCCTTAAAATAGATAACGCCTTTATATGTGAGGCAGTAATGGACATCATCAAGATTGATGTCAAGAATATGTCTATAGCAGTTATTGCAAGAAGGGCCTTATGGTTAAAATCATGGTCAGAAGATTTGTTTGAAAAAAAACAGGCTCTTTCCTTCCAGCAGATTTTATTTGGCGCTGATTTGGACTCAATTATCAAGACTTTTACTGGTGGGAAAGGAGCTTTTCTCCCTGTAGGACAAGAAATCCAAGGGAAAGAACCGACCAAGTAATTGGTCGTCTTTCCCTTTGTTTCTCAAGAGATCAAAAAGTCCTCCTCTTCTCAAAAGCCTGAGCTCTCCAAGTCGGCCTGGAAGCTTGATTCTTCATGGTCAAAGAACAAGCAGTCCAAGAAGTCCAATGCCAATAAAAAATCTGCATGATGTTGCAGCCCACAGACCAGATTCTGTTCTGATAGGGAGCATACTGAGTTACAGTCAGTCCAGGATCCCTGGGTTTAAAACATCATATCCCAAGGTAAAAGGATATGATTTCACTCCAGGCCTCCTTGAGGACAATCTCATCTGTCTCATGTCCCCAAAAATCCTGCAAAGGTGGCTGCATTCATGAAATGTGTTCAGGATTTAGAGGATATGATGAGAGTAATCACCCCACCACCTGTATCTCAACAGGGTCAAAGGTTTTACTTCAATCTGTTCATCGTTTCAAAGAGGAAA
Organism: Bombina bombina; assembly: GCF_027579735.1. Taxonomy (NCBI): domain Eukaryota; kingdom Metazoa; phylum Chordata; class Amphibia; order Anura; family Bombinatoridae; genus Bombina; species Bombina bombina. The sequence continues at coordinate 216,213,452 of NC_069507.1, forward strand.
GGGACTGACAAGTTTTTCAGGGTCCCCACTTTCAAGATGGAAACAATTTGCACAACAGGGTCAATTCATGTCCACTATAGACCTCAAGGATGCATACCTGCACATCCCAATCCACAAGCATCACTATCAATCTCTATGTTTTTCATTCCTAAACAAACACTACCAGTTTACCTTGCATCCATTTGGTCTGGCTACAGCTCTTCATATATTCATAAAGGTGCTAGGTGTTGGCAGTAATCAGAGCTCAGGGGTACTCAACTGGACAATATCTTAGGGCAGGCTCCTTCCCTGCCTCTAGCTATTGCTTATACTCAAAGGCTACTATCTTTTCTCAAAGACCCCGGTTGGAGAATCAATGTTCCAAAGAGCTATTTAACTCTAGCTACAAGAGTGTCCTTTCTAGGATTCATAATAGATTTAGTCCACAGAATAAAAATTCAGTAGGTGTGTCAGTCCCTGCAATGTGCTTCATTTCTATCAGTAGCTCAACGCATGGAGGTGGTGGGTCTTATGGTTTGACTTCCCTTTGCCCTCCTTCACATGCGACCCTTTCAACTGTCTTTGCTAAATCAGTGGTCAAATAATTATCTGCAATAGGAACAGCAGATTGCTCTGGATTTGTTCATCTGACCATCTCTCTCTTGGTGGATACACAGTCCTTTTTTGACCCTTGGGGCTTCATTCCTTCGCCCATCATAGACTATTGTGACGACAGACGACAATCTTTCAAGCTGGGGCGCAGTATGGAATTTTCACAGAGTGCAAAGAGTTTGGTCCCCTCTGGAGGTGAGGCAACCAATCAACATTCTGCAACTCTCTCTTCAGTCCTGGTCCCTCTTAGAAGAAGAAAGGATTATCTGTTTCCACTCAGACAATATCATGGTGGTGGCCTGCATAAATCATAAAGGGGGTATTTGCAGTCCACTGGCTATGTTGGAAGTGTCCCAGATTCTGTCTTTGGTGGAGAGGAATCAATGCTCCCTGTCAGCAGTTCACATCCCAGGTGTGAAGAATTGGGAAGAGGATTACCTCAGCCGTCAGTTGGTCCATCTAGGAGAATGGTCTAACCATCAGGGCATCTTCAATCAATTAGTAATCAAATGGTGTCTACCGGACATAGATCTGATGGCCTCCCATTTAAATCACAAACTTCCAATGTATTGTGAAAGTTCAAGAGATCCAAAGGCTCAAATAATAGACGCCTTGGGGTGTCCATGGAATTTTCATCTAGTGTACCTGATTCCTTTATTTGTTCTACTTCCAAGAGTAATTGCTTGATTTAAGCAGGAGTCAGCTTCAGTAATCTTGATGGCTCCAGCCTGGCCCTGCAGAACATGGTATGCAGATCTAGTGCAGATGTCCTCTTCTCCTCCATGGCTTTTTCTTCTAAGACAAGATCTATTGTCTCAAGGGCTTCTATTCCATCAAGATCTCAAATCTCTAAGTTTAATGAGGTGGAGGTTTAACGCCTAGTCTTAAGACATAGAGGGTTCTTTGATTCAGTTATTGACACTCTGATTTAAGCCAGAAAACCTGTTACCCAGAAAAATGATCACAAAATTTGGAAGGTATACTTTGAATGGTTTTCTTCCAGAGGATTTTCTTGGTATTCCTTTAGGATTCCTAGAATTCTTCAGTTTTTACAAGATGGGAATGACAAGGGTTTGTCTGCTAGCTCCATAAAATGTCAAATGTCTGCTTTATCTGTTCTTTGTTATAGAAAGTTAGCTAAACTTCCTGATGTTCAGACTTTTAGTTCGTTCTGTTCTGCAAGGTCCTCCCTTTGAACCGATGCATTACATTGATATCAAACTTATATCCTGGAAAGTGCTTTTCTTGTTAGCAATCTCCACAGCTAGGAAAGTTTATAAGTTATCAGATTTACCCTCTGATTCTCCATTTTTAGTTTTTCACAAAGATAAAGCTGTGCTTCTTACTAAATATGATTTTCTCCTAAGGTAGTTTCTTTAGAAAATATCAATCAGGAGATTGTTGTTCCTTCTTTGTGTCCAGATCCTGCTAATTCTAAGGAACATCTTTTACATAATGTTGATGTAGTCAGAACATTGAAGTTTTATTTTCAAGCTACTAAGGAGTTCAGACAATCTTCCAGTTTGTTCAGTACTCTGGGACTTGTATAGGGCAGAAGGCTACTACTGTAGCTTTGGCTTCTTGGCTCAAACAGGTAATTCACATGGCTTACTTGGTGGCAGGATAGTTACCCCCTAAGTGTATCACAGCCCATTCTACAAGATCATTTGCAACTTCCTGGTCTTTCAAAAATGATGCATCTTTGGCAGGAAAGTCCTTTAGGTTGCAGTGTCTGATAAATAGGGACTGCCAGAAAAATGTTCCACCCATTCCATTTTATGGACTATATGTTTGGGTATCTATCCCAAATGTTATGAACCCTATGGATTTTCATCATTATATGAAAGAAACCAAAATTTATGCTTACCTGATAAATTATTTTCTTTCGGAATGATAGTCCATAGGTCCCGCTCATTTAAATGTTTTGGGCAACAGTTCTAATTTGCACCTACATAGATCCTGATTTTGTCTTTACAACCTATCTATTTGCTATTCTCTGCTGGGCTATGCATTTAACTGAAGAGAGTTTGGAGGTGGGAGTGAATTTAAGATTTTGTGGGGGTTCTTGGCCTCCTCGTAGTGGCAGGAATGATATCCCACATGTTATGGACCCTTTGGAATCTCATCTTTCCAAAAGAAACTAATTTATCAAGTAAGCATACATTTTGTTATTGTTTGACTGAACAGAACAATCCAATTAACTACTCTTTGATTAAACTAAACAAATATTTTTTTTGTGATGGAAAGTTTGTCTGAAACATTTTTTTTTCTGTGCACATATCTGTTATAGATTGATTGATCTAAAGGCTGTATTAATTGTGCAGATATATGAATACACTACAACTTTATAGATAATATTTTATAAATAGGTCTGCTAAATATCCTGCTCTTTTGTAAATAAAGAATAATAATACTTAAAGCTGAAATCCTTTACCCCTAGGATCTGAGTTTTTTACATAATGACAAAGTTCAAATGGCGCAAAGTATTGTCACAGAGCTTCCTAAATTAAGGACAGGTGACAGCTGTATGATGGACATTTGGAGGGCATAGAATGCTCTAAACCACTGGTTTTCAAAACTCTCAGGCCTCCCCAACAGTTTTCAGGATTACCTTGGATGAGAACAGGTAAAATAACCATGTTTATTAATCAGCAGATTGTTTCACCTGTGCTCTAGTTCAGACATCCTCAAATTGTGGCCTGTTAGGGAGGCCTGAGGACAGGTTTGAAAACCAGTGCTTTAAACTGTACATCGCAGTAAATATATAAAGCAATTTAATTCACACCAAAAAACTGTTCAGTACTGCTGTATAACTATAATATCCCCAGATAATTTATAACACAAAATATAGCATAATACTTATAGTTGTGCTCAGCTGACAAGTTGCACAATTCACCCTCTCTGTGTCTGTGACAAAGATCATGTCCACATCTGTAAAAAAGAAATGATGAGAAGGGAGGGTTGCTGACTGAGCAGAACTCCTACCTAATTCACTGTGCATGTGTGAGTGGTGGTTGCAGAAATAAATTTTTTTGAGGGCAAGAGTTTACCTTACAAAGGTAAAAGTAAGGACCAGGAAGCTGTGGACTACAGGGAGGCCTTTAGACAGAGTTTTAGTTTTTCCATTGGTAAAGTCAGGGCATGCAAAGACAGAATTTCATGTGACCTGGGCAAAGCTGGTAGTCAGAGGTGTGGCTAGATGGTTCAGGGTGTGGATTTATGGTTGCGGACCATGAATGAATGTGAAGGTATGGTTGTAGTCAGTGTCTATTTTAACACTCCTCCTTAGCCCAACCAGCCCAATGTAGGCACAGAGTAAAAGATGTTCTGTGTATGTGTTCATCTATTGTGATGTATCAAAGGCTACATGGATGTATGTTTTTAAAGCTTTATTAACCATGTTACTGTGTAACAAAAGAGCAACTTTGGTAAAATTATCCTTTACATGAGCATTTGTAGGATTTTATCTCTGCCCAAAGTTATGATACCATACCAAAACACATATAGGGCAGTACTTTTAATCCTTCCCCCTTGGCTGTCAGTAACACACACAGAGCAAATGTGAACAAACAGCTGAATCTTATTACTTTACAAATATAGGGGCAACAGAAAGACAGAAAGAGAGGACACAGCACATGTGTAATAATCATGCACGTGGGCACTGTCACTTCTTTCTGTCAGCAGCCATCTTGGAAATGACACTGCATTTGAATAGGACAAACATTCCATAGCTTTCCTAACAGTGCCAGTCCTCTCAATGTTGCTTAGCCTTATTGCTTGCTTTAGTATAAATTGTAGTATTTACTACCCCATATTAGGGCTTATAACACTTAGTACCCCTCTAGTGCTGTCACTGCGCTTGATCTGTATTCTTTAACAAACTATAAAATATAATGTATTCCACACCAAGATTAACTTGAAATATAACCAATGTCAAATAAACATTATGGGACAGTTAACAAAAGGAGCTCTAAATATCACTTTCAAGAAAGAGATATTTGCGCTCCACTGTGTAAAACCAGCGCACGCTAATGTGTGCTGGCAGTACAAGTTGACAGGAATGCAAACACGAATTCGCGTTTGCATTGCTGGGAAGCATTTCACTCGCGAGAGTGCGCTTCCATATGCTCCAATGGGAGCCTCGTTCTGATGCCATCAGAGACAGCATCAGAAACTAAGCGCAACAAAGGGGATAAGTAGCGCAGCGTTTGCAACATTTGTAAATATATATGTATGTGTTAATATATGTGTATATACACCCATATTAACACATACATATATATGCATATAATCATATACATATACAGTATATTTACAGGGAACACACAGTTCCCATAGACCGCAATGTAAAGGCACTTTTCAGTGCCGTTTTTTTTCTAACACCCCACTCCCACCAACTTCACCTCCAAAATACTGCCTAGTGCAGTTGTTTTTTATTTAATCAGATCTCTGATTAATATTCTGACTGCTAATTGCTAATTGCAAAAGGGCACGCAATAATTTAGTGCCCCACTTGTAATGGCTAGTTAATTATAGCGGCCCTGCAAACTGGCACACAATAATTTAATGCCCCACTTATAATGGCTAGTTAATTATAGCGGCCCTGCAAACTGGCACGCAATAATTTAGTGCCCCACTTGTAATGGCTAGTTAATTATAATGGCCCTACAAACTTGCACGCAATAATTTAGTGCCCCACTTGTAATGGCTAGTTAATTATAGCGGCCCTGCAAACTGGCATGCAATAATTTAGTGCCCCACTTGTAATGGCTAGTTAATTATAATGGCCCTACAAACTTGCACGCAATAATTTAGTGCCCCACTTGTAATGGCTAGTTAATTATAGCGGCCCTGCAAACTGGCACGCAATAATTTAGTGCCCCACTTGTAATGGCTAGTTAATTATAGTGGCCCTGCAAACTTGCACGCAATAATTTAGTGCCCCACTTGTAATGGCTAGTTAATTATAGCGGCCCTGCAAACTGGCACGCAATAATTTAGTGCCCCACTTGTAATGGCTAGTTAATTATAGCGGCCCTGCAAACTTGCACGCAATAATTTAGTGCCCCACTTGTAATGGCTAGTTAATTATAGTGGCCCTGCAAACTGGCACACAATAATTTAGTGCCTCACTTGTAATGGCTAGTTAATTATAGCGGCCCTGCAAACTTGCACGCAATAATTTAGTGCCCCACTTGTAATGGCTAGTTAATTATAGCGGCCCTGCAAACTGGCACAGAATAATTTAGTGCCCCACTTGTAATGGCTAGTTAATTATAGTGGCCCTACAAATTTACACGCAATAATTTAGTGCCCCACTTGTAATGGCTAGTTAATTATAGCGGCCCTGCAAACTGGCACACAATAATTTAGTGCCCCACTTGTAATGGCTAGTTAATTATAGTGGCCCTACAAATTTACACGCAATAATTTAGTGCCCCACTTGTAATGGCTAGTTAATTATAGCGGCCCTGCAAACTGGCACGCAATAATTTAGTGCCCCACTTGTAATAACTAGTTAATTATAGTGGCCCTGCAAACTTGCACGCAATAATTTAGTGCCCCACTTGTAATGGCTAGTTAATTATAGCGGTCCTGCAAACTGGCACACAATAATTTAGTGCCCCACTTGTAATGGCTAGTTAATTATAGCGGCCCTGCAAACTGGCACGCAATAATTTAGTGCCCCACTTGTAATGGCTAGTTAATTATAGCGGCCCTGCAAACTGGCACACAATAATTTAATGCCCCACTTATAATGGCTAGTTAATTATAGCGGCCCTGCAAACTGGCACGCAATAATTTAGTGCCCCACTTGTAATGGCTAGTTAATTATAATGGCCCTACAAACTTGCACGCAATAATTTAGTGCCCCACTTGTAATGGCTAGTTAATTATAGCGGCCCTGCAAACTGGCATGCAATAATTTAGTGCCCCACTTGTAATGGCTAGTTAATTATAATGGCCCTACAAACTTGCACGCAATAATTTAGTGCCCCACTTGTAATGGCTAGTTAATTATAGCGGCCCTGCAAACTGGCACGCAATAATTTAGTGCCCCACTTGTAATGGCTAGTTAATTATAGTGGCCCTGCAAACTTGCACGCAATAATTTAGTGCCCCACTTGTAATGGCTAGTTAATTATAGCGGCCCTGCAAACTGGCACGCAATAATTTAGTGCCCCACTTGTAATGGCTAGTTAATTATAGCGGCCCTGCAAACTTGCACGCAATAATTTAGTGCCCCACTTGTAATGGCTAGTTAATTATAGTGGCCCTGCAAACTGGCACACAATAATTTAGTGCCTCACTTGTAATGGCTAGTTAATTATAGCGGCCCTGCAAACTTGCACGCAATAATTTAGTGCCCCACTTGTAATGGCTAGTTAATTATAGCGGCCCTGCAAACTGGCACAGAATAATTTAGTGCCCCACTTGTAATGGCTAGTTAATTATAGTGGCCCTACAAATTTACACGCAATAATTTAGTGCCCCACTTGTAATGGCTAGTTAATTATAGCGGCCCTGCAAACTGGCACAGAATAATTTAGTGCCCCACTTGTAATGGCTAGTTAATTATAGTGGCCCTACAAATTTACACGCAATAATTTAGTGCCCCACTTGTAATGGCTAGTTAATTATAGCGGCCCTGCAAACTGGCACGCAATAATTTAGTGCCCCACTTGTAATAACTAGTTAATTATAGTGGCCCTGCAAACTTGCACGCAATAATTTAGTGCCCCACTTGTAATGGCTAGTTAATTATAGCGGTCCTGCAAACTGGCACACAATAATTTAGTGCCCCACTTGTAATGGCTAGTTAATTATAGCGGCCCTGCAAACTGGCACGCAATAATTTAGTGCCCCACTTGTAATGGCTAGTTAATTATAGCGGCCCTGCAAACTTGCACGCAATAATTTAGTGCCCCACTTGTAATGGCTAGTTAATTATAGTGGCCCTGCAAACTGGCACACAATAATTTAGTGCCCCACTTGTAATGGCTAGTTAATTATAGCGGCCCTGCAAACTTGCACGCAATAATTTAGTGCCCCACTTGTAATGGCTAGTTAATTATAGCGGCCCTGCAAACTGGCACAGAATAATTTAGTGCCCCACTTGTAATGGCTAGTTAATTATAGTGGCCCTACAAATTTGCACGCAATAATTTAGTGCCCCACTTGTAATGGCTAGTTAATTATAGCGGCCCTGCAAACTGGCACGCAATAATTTAGTGCCCCACTTGTAATAACTAGTTAATTATAGTGGCCCTGCAAACTTGCACGCAATAATTTAGTGCCCCACCTGTAATCTAGCCCTATGTGCACAACAAAACACCGCCATCCAGGGTGTTTTAAGTGGTCATTCACAACTAATATCTAAAGTACTACACAAGAAAACATGAAACATCTTCCAACAATTTAAAAGGGGCATTCTAGTGTAGATAAAACTTTTTTATTTCAAAAGAATATTTCATTTTACAAACAACTCATGGGGTTTCATACATAATTGGAGGAGTGCTCCTGTGCCATTCTAGATAAGGATACCATTTCCTCATGTGGTGCAAAATGTGGGGTGTTCCAGGAGTTCATCTTTGATTATGTATTTAAAGCTTTCAAAGGAAATAAACACATAGGGGCCGATTTACCAAAGGTCTGTCCGACATGATCCGCTCAGCAGGTCATGTCCGACAGACATCGCTGAGCGGATCGCTAGCAGGGGGTGTCAATCAACCTGATCGTATGAGATTGGGTTGATTGCTGTCCACGCCTCAGAGGCGGCGGACCAGTTAAGGAGCAGCGGTCTTAAGGCTTGCGTAGAAACAGGAGCATCAGGGGCCTTTCGGCCCTTGATAATTCGGCCCCATAGAAAAAAGATGGGAATTTGTTTAAAAATACTTTTTTTTTTTAATGTTTGCATTAGAATGTCCCTTTAAAGATTTAAAAATATTCTCTGAGTTACTTACAGAGCCTATAAAATCTGTTTATCTAGTTTAAAATAAGAATTTTTAATTTGCCTTGCAAAAATTAAATGTAATCATTTATTTATTTGCTACAAGATGTCTGATGACACATGATATAGAGCAAAACATGTTTAATTTAGTTTCTCTTTACTATATTAGCCATTTTGTATATATTTTGTGTATATTGTCATTTTAATTTTTTATTAGTTTGAGAAAAAAAACAGTACATAAGCCATTAATTTCCTGTAGGAAATATCTTCAGGACAGAAGAGGAGCAATTGGATAGCTGCTTAAATGTAAATAAAGTTTATTTTAGCTAGTGCAACTGCTACAAGCCAACAACAGCACAAAAAAATTAATTATTTTTAGTGGGGTCAGCTTACTTATTCATGTCACACAGAAATCAATCAACTGACAAGAATATTGCTGGATCGCTACTGAAAGAGTAAAACTACATTTAAATTAATTCCTTCCTTTAGAGTAACAGTTATAACTTAATGAATGAACAAACAAAATGTTTGTGTCACGTGCATTTGTTCATTCCTTTGCTTATAGGGACAATCTAGTCCAAAAAAAACTTTCATGATACAGATAGAGAATGTAATTTTAAACATTTTTCCAATGTACTTTTATCATCAATTTTGCTTTGTTCTCTTGGTATTCTTAGTTGAAAGCTAAACCTAGGAGGTTCATATGCTAATTTCTAAGCCCTTGAAGGCCGCCTCTTCTCTCAGGGCATTTTGACAGTTTTTCACCACTAGAGGGTGTTAGTTTATGTGTGACATATAGATAACTGTGCTCACGCACGTGGAAATCCGGTGAGCCAGCTCTAATTGGCTAAAATGGATGTCTATTAAAAGAAATGAAATAAGGGGGCAGTTTGCAGAGGCTTACATACAAGGTAATCACAGAGGTAAAAAAGTGTATTTATATAACTGTGTTGGTTATGCAAAACTAGAGAATGGGTAATAAAGGGATTATCTATCTTTTTAAACAATAAACATTCTGGTGTAGACTGTCCCTTTAAGGGGCCACTCATTCTGCATTTTAAACTAATGTAAAGAATACAACAAAATACGTGTTTGTTTTTCATTTATCCAAATCTGAAAGTCTAATTACTAAAATATAATCCTGGTTTAGTAATAAAGGAATGATATAACGTGCCAATGCATCTTCTTATTGAGTACTGTGTGTTCATGTTTATAACATAATTCTCCTCTTTCAGCATGCAGTATTGTGACAACTGTACTTGTGACTCTGTATCAGTATATAATGGATACCCATGGGGCAATTATCTTCTGGCGAAGCTTTGTCAGAATGGATGGTATACTTATAATGTTTATTACCCTGATGTGCTCAGCATTGAATTCAGAAGTGATGCAGAGATTTCAGATTTTGGTTTCCAAGCATCATACTACTCATACCCTCAAGGTAAAATGTTATATAAGGAGATATTATATTGATAACAAATAATAGCATGGTGAGAGAGCAAATGGAACTATTTCATATGATTTTACTTTATGTAATAATAAATAGCTTTAAATGGATAGAGAAAATACATATTAATATCCAGCACTCAAGAAAATGCATTTGTAAACACTACAATTCTTTTAAAATGCTAAAAAAAAATCTGCATTAAAGTGATAGTGAAGTTATACTTCTGTTTTTTTTATAATATAAAAGTTAAGAATACAGTTTGGTGAGCAATCTGTTAACTTTTAAAACCTCATCATTTAGTTAAGAACATACTTTTTTAAAAAATTTTTGTAATAACCATCTTTCCCCAGCTGCCTTCTTTGAAACTATTTTTTTTTACTTTGACAAACAGGTGATGCAGCCAATAGCAAGCCACCAACCACCCTATGTATCCTATAGTAATACTCTCTGCTGCTCGTCCATCTGATCTTATTCTGCAGTTGCAGCTGAGATTCAGTGTCACAGTAATGTAATTGGCTATATTGTAACTGGGCAGGTAAAGTGATATCCAATCAGAAGGACAAGCAGCAGCATTAGTGCTGCTATAGAAATACATTGGGCGGGTGGTGGGCTTGCTATTGGTTGCATCACCTGCCTGTCAATGTAAGAAATAAATATTTTCACAGGCTAGATTACAAATGGCGCACAACTAATAGTACATGGTGTGTTATCTTGCACTTGTCCTTATGCAGAGAAGAAACCCACAATCTGCTATTACAAGTGAATAATTAAAGTGAATGTAAAGTTGAATGAATGAGTGCCTGGTTTTTAAAAATACTATTAAAAGCAGGGGCATTTTCTTTCATTAAACTTTACATTGCAGCGTTTTTATTTTAAATTCTTAGGCCTAGATTTAGAGTTTGGCGGTAAAAGGGCTGTTAACGCTCCGCGGGTTTTTTTCTGGCCGCACCATAAATTTAACTCTGGTATCGAGAGTTCAAACAAATGCTGCGTTAGGCTCCAAAAAAGGAGCGTAGAGCATTTTTACCGCAAATGCAACTCTCGATACCAGAGTTGCTTACGGACGCGGCCGGCCTCAAAAACGTGCTCGTGCACGATTCTCCCATAGGAAACAATGGGGCTGTTTGAGCTGAAAAAAAACCTAACACCTGCAAAAAAGCAGCGTTCAGCTCCTAACGCAGCCCCATTGTTTGCTATGCGGTAACCCTTCCTACGTCTGCACTTAACACTCTAACATGTACCCCGAGTCTAAACACCCCTACCCTTACACTTATTAACCCCTATTCTGCCGCCCCCGCTATCGCTGACCCCTGCATTACACTTTTAACCCCTAATCTGCCGCTCCGTAAACCGCCGCCACCTACGTTATCCTTATGTACCCCTAATCTGCTGCCCTAACATCGCCGACCCCTATGTTATATTTATTAACCCCTAATCTGCCCCCCACAACGTCGCCGACACCTACCTACACTTATTAACCCCTAATCTGCCGACCGGACCTGAGCGCTACTATAATAAAGTTATTAACCCCTAATCCGCCTCACTAACCCTATCATAAATAGTATTAACCCCTAATCTGCCCTCCCTAACATCGCCGACACCTACCTTCAATTATTAACCCCTAATCTGCCGACCGGAGCTCACCGCTATTCTAATAAATGTATTAACCCCTAAAGCTAAGTCTAACCCTAACACTAACACCCCCCTAAGTTAAATATAATTTTTATCTAACGAAATAAATTAACTCTTATTAAATAAATGATTCCTATTTAAAGCTAAATACTTACCTGTAAAATAAATCCTAATATAGCTACAATATAAATTACATTTATATTATAGCTATTTTAGGATTAATATTTATTTTACAGGTAACTTTGTATTTATTTTAACCAGGTACAATAGCTATTAAATAGTTAAGAACTATTTAATAGTTACCTAGTTAAAATAATTACAAATTTACCTGTAAAATAAATCCTAACCTAAGATATAATTAAACCTAACACTACCCTATCAATAAAATAATTAAATAAACTACCTACAATTACCTACAATTAACCTAACACTACACTATCAATAAATTAATTAAACACAATTGCTACAAATAAATACAATTAAATAAACTATCTAAAGTACAAAAAATAAAAAAGAACTAAGTTACAGAAAATAAAAAAATATTTACAAACATAAGAAAAATATTACAACAATTTTAAACTAATTACACCTACTCTAAGCCCCCTAATAAAATAACAAAGACCCCCAAAATAAAAAATTCCTTACCCTATTCTAAATTTAAAAAGTTACAAGCTCTTTTACCTTACCAGCCCTGAACAGGGCCCTTTGCGGGGCATGCCCCAAGAATTTCAGCTCTTTTGCCTGTAAAAAAAAACATACAATACCCCCCCCCCAACATTACAACCCACCACCCACATACCCCTAATCTAACCCAAACCCCCCTTAAATAAACCTAACACTAAGCCCCTGATGATCTTCCTACCTTGTCTTCACCATGCCAGGTTCACCGATCCGTCCTGGCTCCAAGATCTTCATCCAACCCAAGCAGGGGCTAGACATCCACTGAAGAAGTCCAGAAGAGGGTCCAAAGTCTTCCTCCTATCCGGCAAGAAGAGGACATCCGGACCGGCAAACATCTTCTCCAAGCGGCATCTTCTATGTTCTTCCATCCGATGACGACCGGCTCCATCTTGAAGACCTCCAGCGCGGATCCATCCTCTTCTTCCGACGACTAGACGACGAATGACGGTTCCTTTAAGGGACGTCATCCAAGATGGCGTCCCTCGAATTCCGATTGGCTGATAGGATTCTATCAGCCAATCGGAATTAAGGTAGGAATTTTCTGATTGGCTGATGGAATCAGCCAATCAGAATCAAGATCAATCCGATTGGCTGATCCAATCAGCCAATCAGATTGAGCTCGCATTCTATTGGCTGATCGGAACAGCCAATAGAATGCGAGCTCAATCTGATTGGCTGATTGGATCAGCCAATCGGATTGATCTTGATTCTGATTGGCTGATTCCATCAGCCAATCAGAAAATTCCTACCTTAATTCCGATTGGCTGATAGAATCCTATCAGCCAATCGGAATTCGAGGGACGCCATCTTGGATGACGTCCCTTAAAGGAACCGTCATTCGTCGTCTAGTCGTCGGAAGAAGAGGATGGATCCGCGCTGGAGGTCTTCAAGATGGAGCCGGTCGTCATCGGATGGAAGAACATAGAAGATGCCGCTTGGAGAAGATGTTTGCCGGTCCGGATGTCCTCTTCTTGCCGGATAGGAGGAAGACTTTGGACCCTCTTCTGGACTTCTTCAGTGGATGTCTAGCCCCTGCTTGGGTTGGATGAAGATCTTGGAGCCAGGACGGATCGGTGAACCTGGCATGGTGAAGACAAGGTAGGAAGATCATCAGGGGCTTAGTGTTAGGTTTATTTAAGGGGGGTTTGGGTTAGATTAGGGGTATGTGGGTGGTGGGTTGTAATGTTGGGGGGGGGGTATTGTATGTTTTTTTTTACAGGCAAAAGAGCTGAAATTCTTGGGGCATGCCCCGCAAAGGGCCCTGTTCAGGGCTGGTAAGGTAAAAGAGCTTGTAACTTTTTAAATTTAGAATAGGGTAAGGAATTTTTTATTTTGGGGGTCTTTGTTATTTTATTAGGGGGCTTAGAGTAGGTGTAATTAGTTTAAAATTGTTGTAATATTTTTCTTATGTTTGTAAATATTTTTTTTTTTTCTGTAACTTAGTTCTTTTTTATTTTTTGTACTTTAGATAGTTTATTTAATTGTATTTATTTGTAGCAATTGTGTTTAATTAATTTATTGATAGTGTAGTGTTAGGTTAATTGTAGGTAATTGTAGGTAGTTTATTTAATTATTTTATTGATAGGGTAGTGTTAGGTTTAATTATATCTTAGGTTAGGATTTATTTTACAGGTAAATTTGTAATTATTTTAACTAGGTAACTATTAAATAGTTCTTAACTATTTAATAGCTATTGTACCTGGTTAAAATAAATACAAAGTTACCTGTAAAATAAATATTAATCCTAAAATAGCTATAATATAAATGTAATTTATATTGTAGCTATATTAGGATTTATTTTACAGGTAAGTATTTAGCTTTAAATAGGAATCATTTATTTAATAAGAGTTAATTTATTTCGTTAGATAAAAATTATATTTAACTTAGGGGGGTGTTAGTGTTAGGGTTAGACTTAGCTTTAGGGGTTAATACATTTATTAGAATAGCGGTGAGCTCCGGTCGGCAGATTAGGGGTTAATAATTGAAGGTAGGTGTCGGCGATGTTAGGGAGGGCAGATTAGGGGTTAATACTATTTATGATAGGGTTAGTGAGGCGGATTAGGGGTTAATAACTTTATTATAGTAGCGCTCAGGTCCGCTCGGCAGATTAGGGGTTAATAAGTGTAGGCAGGTGTCGGCGACGTTGTGGGGGGCAGATTAGGGGTTAATAAATATAACATAGGGGTCGGCGATGTTAGGGGCAGAAGATTAGGGGTACATAGGGATAACGTAGGTGGCGGCGATTTGCGGTCGGAAGATTAGGGGTTAATTATTTTAAGTAGCTTGCGGCGACGTTGTGTGGGGCAAGTTAGGGGTTAATAAATATAATATAGGGGTCGGCGGGGTTAGGGGCAGCAGATTAGGGGTACATAAGTATAACGTAGGTGGCGGTCGGCAGATTAGGGGTTAAAAATTTTAATCGAGTGGCGGCGATGTGGGGGGAGCTCGGTTTAGGGGTACATAGGTAGTTTATGGGTGTTAGTGTACTTTAGGGTACAGTAGTTAAGAGCTTTATAAACCGGCGTTAGCCAGAAAGCTCTTAACTCCTGCTTTTTTCAGGCGGCTGGAATCTTGTCGTTAGAGCTCTAACGCTCACTGCAGAAACGACTCTAAATACCAGCGTTAGAAAGATCCCATTGAAAAGATAGGCTACGCAAATGGCGTAGGGGGATCTGCGGTATGGAAAAGTCGCGGCTGTAAAGTGAGCGTTAGACCCTTTAATCACTGACTCCAAATACCGGCGGTAGCCTAAAACCAGCGTTAGGAGCCTCTAACGCTGGTTTTGACGGCTACCGCCGAACTCTAAATCTAGGCCTTAGCTTTTTCTTTAGCAAACACAGACCGCAATCCTACGATGGGTAGCTTAGTTTTTCTTTAGACTTAGGTTTTTTATTTTGGGGGGTTGGTTGGGTGGGGGGGTTACTTTTAGGGGGGACTTTGTAATTATTTTAGGTAAAAGAGCTGCTTAACTTAGGGCAATGCCCTAGAAAAAGCCCATTTAAGGGCCATTGTTAGTCTATTGATAGGTTACCGGGTGTTTTAATTTTGAGGTGGCTTTTTTGTTTTTTATAGGGCTATTAGATTAGGTTTAATTTTTATTATTTTGGATAATTTTGTGTATTATTTTTTGAAATGTTAGTTTTTTTTTGTTATTTTTCGTAATTTTAGTGTATTTTTTTGTAATGTTGGGTTTTTTAAATTTTTTTGTAGTGTTAGGATTTTTTAATTTTGGAATGTTTTTTTTTTATTTTATTTTTTAAAATATGGTAATGTTAGGTTCATTTATAGTTTAATGTTAGTTTTTTTTTCATTTCACAGGTAAGTTTTTATTTATTTTAAGATAGTTCTATTGTAAATATAATTTAACGTATAGGGGATAGTTAGGTTTAGGGATCAATAGTTTAATTTAGTGTGTTGCGATGTGGGGGGTCGGCGGTTTAGGGGTTAATAGTTTTATTATAGTAGTAGCGATGTGGAGGGGGCGGCAGTTTAGGGGTTAATATGTTTATTTTATTAGTAGTGATGTGAGGGGCCGGCGGTTCAGGGGTTAATAGTTTTATTATAGTAGTAGCGATGTGGGGGGCTGGCTGTTTAGGGGTTAATAGGTTTATTTTATTAGTAGCGATGTTAGGGGCCGGCAGTTCAGGGGTTAATAGTTTTATTATAGTAGTAGCGATGTGGGGGGCTGGCTGTTTAGGGGTTAATATGTTTATTTAATTATTAGCGATACGGGGCAGCGGTTTAGGGGTTAATAATTTTATTTAGTGTTGGCGATGTCGTGGACAGCGGATTAGGGGTTAATCACTTTAATTAGTGTCGGCAATGTCTGGGGGGTGGCGGATTAGGGGTATTTAGACTAGGGGGTTATGTTAGGGTGTTAAGTTTTTACATAACTTTCTTTTCCCCCTAGACATTAATGGGGATTGCGTTACAGCGATCGCCATTTCGTTATCGCAGGTGTTAGTTTTTTTCTAATGCTTTCTCTCCATTGATGTCAATGGGGGAAGCGTGCACGAGCATGTAAAGTCAGGCCTTTAACTTGTAACTTGTAATGGCAGCGCTATGGAGAGTGCGATATCGCTAATCTTTTTTGTGTTATTTACACACCCGGTATAGCGCACAACTTGTAATCTGGGTGAATAAGAGTAATCTTTGTTTTTTGTTTTACAGTTACCTTTTCTACAACAACACCACAACCAGGTAAAAATAAATAAAGTATAACTAGTATATCTGTTTGGTAGTGTTACTTTACATAATTGCACATTTATGATTACTAGTAGTAACTACAGATAGTTTAAAAACCTCATTACCCTTAATACTTAGGGAGTATTAACATTGATTGATATTGTAAAAAAAATACCAACACTTAATAACTACAAAAATACTAAACCAATTTACTTCATATTTTCAACATTTTGGAAACCAAAAAAAATGTTTTTTTATTTTATTATTACATCAAGCAATGCTACAAGTTATTTCAATGATGTGTAGTACTTAAGGTACAATGTTTTGTATTCCAGTTACCAATTATGCATGTGGAAATATACTTACCGATTCTTCAGGCTGGATAAGCAGCCCCAGTTATCCATACAATTACCCAAGTAATGCCTTTTGTACGTGGGAAATCTGGACTTCACCGGATACATATGTAGAAATTGTTTTCTCTTCTCTAGAGTAAGTTATTGTGTTTGATATTGATTGGGGTTATTCTTAGCAATGTGGATGAAATTAAATGTTCTAATTAAACCTTAGCATTTATTGCTTAGCAGTTTAATTGTGTTACAAATAGAAATAGAAAACACACACCTCTTTGGGCCTATACCTTTTTATATTTACACACAACTATTTATAATACGTTAAAATAGAATCATTATCATATATTGTTTCAATTTTAGATGTTAGTCCCCTCTTCTACTTTATCTCTTCTCTGTATATTTTCAACACTTCACTCATTATTTTGCCTTTCAATCAGTTGGGAATAATTTTAACTAGGAAAGTCCCTTTCTCTTTTTTTTGTCTCCCAGTTCCTCTAATAACAGGGGGCCAAGGCACAACCACTAGACTGGCTTGGCACTGCCTCTATTTAAATACAATCCCAAATCAAATCTCAGAAATGTTAGGTGATATCAATACTAATCTTTAATCTTGCACGTATTCTCTTTTAAAGTGCCATGAAACAGGTTGCGATCTGTGCATATCCTAAAAGGGCTAATTAATTGAAAATAGTTTGCATAAAAAAAATATTTAAAATTGCTGGCAAGTATTTTAAAATAATTTTCAAAAATAAGCAAAATGAATTACATAGCTAAACTGCCTGGAGCAGCTAACTCTGCCCCTCTTATCAGTGTTTAGACACAGGCATTGTATTTCAACTGAGTTCCCAGCTTCTAGGCATGCTCCAGCAGATAATCCCTATTCACTTTTGCATTTTACCAAAAGAAAAATAAACATAGATACAGTCATAAAAGGAATTGTGTGGGAGGAGTTAGAGCTTTACAATTCAGAAAATAAAAAGAAAGGGTTAATGGCGAGGCACTGCAGTATAAATGTGCAGGTAAAGTAATTAAAGTACATATTATATTATTTTGTTTCGATCCCAACTTGTTTTATGTCCCTTTAAGGAGAGCATCCCCTTCTTTACCAGTCACCTCAGAAACCACTCTTTTGGTCTCATAATCTTAGTAGCAAATCTTTCTCCCTCTCGTCCTTGTCCATCACTGATGACATAACACCATTCTATGATGCTTGTTTTTTTTCTCACCAAATTTACCTTAAGGTCTAGAGTGGAGTGGTAGTTTGCGCTCCCGCTCACGCGTTAACTTCTCTAGAAGTAAGTTTCTGTTGTGCGTGTTGGGTAGCGCACACATTAGAAGTTGAAAGTAAAAAGTTACATACATATGTAGACGTATATATATATATATATATATATATATATATATATATATATATATATATATATATATATATATAAATATATAGGAAAAAAGAAGGAACTCTCTGGTCTTTTAGCAAGGGAGTTTAAATTTTTCAAGCGTGTCCTCTATATTTAACCGTTGGCACCCTGGCAGCTCAAGATTGAGGTGAGAGTGCTCTCTTCTAAACAATATTTATATATATATATATATATATATATATATATATATATATATATATATATATATATATATATATATATATATATATATATATATATATATATATATATATATATATATATATATATATATATATACTGTATATATATATATTTAGATATTTCTATGTTAAAGCCCTTTGCAGCAATTTTTTTCCTAACATCTGAGACCTTATTATATCTTTGAGACCTTGGGGCCGATTTATCAATGTCTGTCCGACATGATCCGCTATTAGCGGATCATATCCGACAGACATCGCTGAATGCATTCTGGTGAACTGCTTGTGCAATGCCGTTAGCAGGGGGTGTCAATCAACCCGATCGTATCCGATCAGGCTGATTGCTGTCCGTGCCTCAGAGGCGGCGGACCAGTTAAGAAGGTGTTAGTTATTGTTCACCAGTTCAACGCCTATGTGCTACATCCTGTGAGTGTCTGTGGTTAAGAATATATATAAATAATACAGTTATTATAATACTCTAATACTCATGTATGCAACGTAATGAAATACAACTGAATTATTACCTTCTTTCAGTGGATATTAAATAAACCTTGTATAGTTTGAGAACCAAGCTACCATATTATGCTCCACATATAAAGTTAATATTTGTTAGCTGTGCATTATCTTTACAGAAGCAACTCAATGCAGCAGAAACACGCTGGAACTGGGTTAATTAATTGTGGACCTCCAGGGGTTTTAGAAAATGTTGGCTGAGCATCATGGAAAATGTAGCTTCAAAACCTCTGGGGGGCCACAATTGATGACCCCCCGCGCCTGCTCAGCATTGTGACTCTTAAACACTCTCATTGCAGGGAATACAAGATCAAGACACATAGAATTACTCTGAGAAATCACATTAAATTAGTGTGCATTACAAATGTAAACCGACAATAAAAATATATTAAATCTATTGGCTGAATTTATCAAACAGACGTGGTTGCTTCGGAGGCCCATCATTTCAGGATCGACTGAAAGGAAAGTTAAGAAGATGGCGGATTAAAATCATCCCGATCCGATATGATTGGGATGATGGACAGCCCCTGCTAGAGGCTGATTGGCCAAAAGTGAGCAGCGGGTGCGGCATTACACTTCTGGCGAAATGCGTGTGCAATATTAAAGGCAGACAGTGTATGCTGTTCGAATACAGTAATGTCCATCAGATATGATTCGCTGTAGTAGTTATTAAATTGAGCCCAAAATATTTATTAAAATGTCATTAAAGGAACCAAAGCACAGGGCCATTTTTTATGTTATACCATGCAAACCACGGTGTACGAGTGTTTTCCTAGATGTTAGTGGGTTGAAACTTTACCAATAATTCCCTCTTTATAATTGCACTTTGTACACTTGACTTGTTATCTCATACAGTAAGTCAGAAACTGCAATAGGGAATTTGTGTAAGGTTCACACCCAGCCATTATGTTACAACTATGGCCAATATTTTTAAGGCTCAGATCAATGTAGATAATAAAGAATAAGAGCAGAAGTTATGATAAGACAGATGGACATAGTTCCCAGCTAGGGAATCTGTCTACCCTTCTTCATCGCGAGCGCGCAGAGCCCGCTGTATATCTGCTGCGCGCAGTTATCACTGAGCAAGAAAATTATTGTGCCTCACTGCCCCCTGCTGTTGCAGCGCCTGTCAATCACCTTAAACTAACAAGTCAACGTAGTAGTCTTATGACTGCTGCTTCTTAACGTGCACTAAGCAAGTTGTCATGAGTCAGCCTATATCACATCGGCTCCAAACACAGCTTCCACTGCTTGGCAAATGAAGCTATAAGTGCAGAAATAAACTCCCTGTCATAGTAAAAACTGTTTCTAAATGTGTGCAAGTCTAATTGAAAATAAATTATTGTTTATCAGCATGGCCAGTATTAGTTACACGATAGGTAGCAGCCCTATATATAGGCACTTTAAAGCAGGTATATGTCTGTTGCCTGGCTATAAATTCACGTTATGTTGCATTTTATTCTGTTTGGGGCACTTCCAAAACGGATTGATATCAGGGTTATAGTTACTTAGAAAGTTTTATAATCTGGATGAGATAATTGGCTATTGCACTAGGATTGTTTAAGATTGGTGCCCCTTTTTCAGTATGCACATTTTATCTTCACTTTTTTTTTATTCTTAACAGCTTAGAGACAAATCCTACATGTGCCTTTGACTCAGTGACAATTTTTGATGGCCCTTCTCAGAAATCTGTAGAGCTTGGGAAGATTTGCCAGCCTGGAAATTACACGTTCAAATCCACTTGCAACGTAATGAGCATTGTGTTCAGAAGTGACGGATCTGTTGAGCGCAGCGGCTTTCAAGCTTTTTATACATCAATACCAAAAATCAGTATCCCTCCAAGTACGTAGTTAATAACATTGTGTAACAATTTTATGTCACCCACTTGTGTATCAGGATGTGTTTAACAAGCTGTTCCCAGGGTTCAGCTATGAATAACAAAATAGTAAAGCTGTCTAAAATGTTCTAATTTTAAGAAGAAGAATCACTATAGAATGTAGATAAGCAAATTCATATGCACAATGTTACTGCTTCGTGATTATAATAAGTTCAAATGGCTACTTAAAAGGACTTAATTCTTTAATGGTTCAGACAGAACATTACTTTCCAATTTACTCCTTTTGTCTAATTTGCTTCTTTCTCTTGGAATTATTTGTTGAAAAGCATACTTAGGTAGGCTTAGGAGCAGCAATGCATTTCTGGGAGCTAGCTGCTGATTGATTGATGCATATATATGCCATTTGTCATTGGCTCAGCAAATGTGTTCAGAGTGCATTTCTGCTCCATCAACAAAGTTTATAAATTGAATGAACCAAATTAGATAATAGAAGTAAACTGGAAAGTTGTTCAAATGATAAGCTCTATCTAAATCATAAAAGAAACATTTTGGGTTACATACACACACACACACACACAGACAGACAGACAGACAAACATACACAGACAGACAAACATACACACACACAGACAGACAAACATACACACACACACACACACAAACATACACACACACACAAACATACACACACACACAAACATACACACACACACAAACATACACACACACACACAAAGACAAGCATACACACCCACAGAAACATACATACACACACACAGAAACATACACACACACAGAAACATACACACACACACACAGACAAACATACACACACACAGAAACATACACACACACACACATACAAACATACACACACACACACATACAAACATACACACACACACACATACAAACATACACACACACACACATACAAACATACACACACACAAACATACACACACAAACATATACACACACACACAAACATATACACACACATAGAAACATACACACACACACACACAGACAAACATACACACACACAGACAAACATACACACACACAGACAAACATACACACACACACACACGCAGACAAACATACACACACAGCAACACACCCTCAAATCTCTACTCCAGGAAACCAATTTACACATCAAGTGCCAACACTACATAATAGCACCCCTTTTTTTTTGTAAGTGGTTATATCTTAAAAAGTCCCAATTTTTCATCGGTTTCAGCAGGTATCTCTTTAAAATTAAAATACCCCAGTGCTTCACTATCACTAGTGCATATATATCAACTTAAAAAAAAAACAAAAGCCCATTTTTAAATTAATGTCACTATCTTCATAAACTATAAACCTTCTTTTTATAATTTGTGTAGGAGAGTTTTTCATTTTTTAAAACCAAAAGCCCCACAGTTTTCTTTAGTGTCAGCAACTCTCTTTTTTTAAAAACTAAAGGTTTCCCTTTTTTATTGGTCAATTTACTATGAAGATACTTTTCATTCAGTTCATTCCATCAGAACTCTGCTTTCGTCACACGGCACGGTGCACAACTCTCCGGAGGATCTGATAAAATGCGTTGAGTCATATCTTCATGACATATTGATGGGCCTTTATTCCTTCTATTTCTGTGGTTATTATTATTATTATTATTATTATGATACTTAATAAAGTGGATGTGAGATAGTGATATACCCTGTGGTCCTCTTTCTAATTTGTCACATCTGCATATATGTTTAAAGGGACATGAAACTCAAATGATTTATTTTGTGATTTAGAAAGGGCATGTCATTTTAAACAACTTTCCAATTGACTTCTATTATCTAATTTGCTATATTCTCTTGATATATTTGTTGAAAAGCATATTATAAACTGTGTAGCTGCTGATTGATGGTTGCACATAGATGCCTCATGTGATTGCTATTTCTTCAACAAAGGATATCTAAAGAATGAAGCATATTAGATAATAGAAGTAAATTGCAATGTTTTTTTACAACTGTATTCTCTCTCTAAATCATGAAATAAATATTTTGGGTTTCATGTCCCTTAAAAAAAGATAAGACTGGCTCAATGTATCCTTTAATGGGTGGAACCTCATGATTTATCATTTTTCTGTTTTTAACTAGGCTGTTATTTTGGTTACTATTTTGAGCTGTTTTACTAATTGAAACTTCTAATGGATTTGAATGACTTTGAAAAGGATGAAACATATGAGCTGAAATACAGTATTTTACATGTCAATTCCAATAGATTGGAGCATTGGCCCTTAACGTTGCCTTCTTCTTCAACAGGCCATAATAATAATATCAAAGTGAAAGTAAATTTTAGTATATAAGAATATGGCTATTGTTTAATCGAGTATAAACTAGTGTAGTAGCTAACTTATTTTTTTTATATTTTTAACGAATTCGGAAATATTGATCAAATTGCGATCTAACTTTCCGCTATGTTCCTCCGCCCCCTCGCTTTCTTCCTGGTTTATCTTTCTTACTTTGACCAGCGGTCACACCCGCCGTGTATGTCAGAAAGCGTGCTCGTTCTCGACAAATTAATTTATGCGCATGCGCAATATTACAATTTTAAATGTTAACAAGATTGTAAATAATTATATTGTGGCGTTCAGAATATATACTTACTTTAGCAAATAGCGGTAGTCAGCGAAATTTGTCCGATCGCTTGCTCTGTGTGAAAGT